>NC_068338.1:594542-854355 GCF_014633365.1 Diospyros lotus
AAACTTTCTCTTTTCATATCATTTTAAGTGTATTTTTATTTTGGAGTCAAAGTGAAATCTTCAGAAGATTTAGGGCTTTAACGTGATTTTCGGTACAGTTATCCAAAACCGAATCGATTGCAGGGAATGCTCCGTAGCCCAAATTTCTAAAAAAAATTATATGACATGAACTAGAATTTAAAAACGATTATTATGACATCGAAAAAAATCTGATCGGAAACAACTTTTCGTGCACCGAAAATTATCGCCCAAAAACCGAGTCGTCGTAATTGATTGAAAAAAAGTCAACACAACCCGGAATACACTTTAATTTAGTTAGTACGACAAACTTTCTCTTTTCATATCATTTTAAGTGTATTTTTATTTTGGAGTCAAAGTGAAATCTTCAGAAGATTTAGGGCTTTAACGTGATTTTCGGTACAGTTATCCAAAACCGAATCGATTGCAGGGAATGCTCCGTAGCCCAAATTTCTAAAAAAAATTATATGACATGAACTAGAATTTAAAAACGATTATTATGACATCGAAAAAAATCTGATCGGAAACAACTTTTCGTGCACCGAAAATTATCGCCCGAAAAACGAGTCGTCGTAATTGATTGAAAAAAAGTCAACACAACCCGGAATACACTTTAATTTAGTTAGTACGACAAACTTTCTCTTTTCATATCATTTTAAGTGTATTTTTATTTTGGAGTCAAAGTGAAATCTTCAGAAGATTTAGGGCTTTAACGTGATTTTCGGTACAGTTATCCAAAACCGAATCGATTGCAGGGAATGCTCCGTAGCCCAAATTTCTAAAAAAAATTATATGACATGAACTAGAATTTAAAAACGATTATTATGACATCGAAAAAAATCTGATCGGAAACAACTTTTCGTGTACCGAAAATTATCGCCCAAAAACCGAGTCGTCGTAATTGATTGAAAAAAAGTCAACACAACCCGGAATACACTTTAATTTAGTTAGTACGACAAACTTTCTCTTTTGATATCATTTTAAGTGTATTTTTATTTTGGAGTCAAAGTGAAATCTTCAGAAGATTTAGGGCTTTAACGTGATTTTCGGTACAGTTATCCAAAACCGAATCGATTGCAGGGAATGCTCCGTAGCCCAAATTTCTAAAAAAAATTATATGACATGACCTAGAATTTAAAAACGATTATTATGACATCGAAAAAAATCTGATCGGAAACAACTTTTCGTGCTCTGAAAATTATCGCCCAAAAACTGAATCGTCTTAATTGATTGAAAAAAAGTCAACACAACCCGGAATACACTTTAATTTAGTTAGTACGACAAAATTTCTCTTTTGATATCATTTTAAGTGTATTTTTATTTTGGAGTCAAAGTGAAATCTTCAGAAGATTTAGGGCTTTAACGTGATTTTCGGTACAGTTATCCAAAACCGAATCGATTGCAGGGAATGCTCCGTAGCCCAAATTTCTAAAAAAAATTATATGACATGAACTAGAATTTAAAAACGATTATTATGACATCGAAAAAAATCTGATCGGAAACAACTTTTCGTGCACCGAAAATTATCGCCGAAAAACTGAGTCGTCGTAATTGATAGAAAAAACGTCATCACAACCCGGGATACACTTTAATTTAGTTAGTACGACAAACTTTCTCTTTTCATATCATTTTAAGTGTATTTTTATTTTGGAGTCAAAGTGAAATCTTCAGAAGATTTAGGGCTTTAACGTGATTTTCGGTACAGTTATCCAAAACCGAATCGATTGCAGGGAATGCTCCGTAGCCCAGATTTCTAAAAAAAATTATATGACCCGAACTAGAATTTAAAAACGATTATTATGACATCAAAAAAAATCTGATCGGAAACAACTTTTCGTGCACTGAAAATTATCGCCCAAAAACTGAATCGTCTTAATTGATTGAAAAAAAGTCAACACAACCCAGAATACACTTTAATTTAGTTAGTACGACAAACTTTCTCTTTTCATATCATTTTAAGTGTATTTTTATTTTGGAGTCAAAGTGAAATCTTCAGAAGATTTAGGGCTTTAACGTGATTTTCGGTACAGTTATCCAAAACCGAATCGATTGCAGGGAATGCTCCGTAGCCCAAATTTCTAAAAAAAATTATATGACATGAACTAGAATTTAAAAACGATTATTATGACATCGAAAAAAATCTGATCGGAAACAACTTTTCGTGCACCGAAAATTATCGCCCAAAAACCGAGTCGTCGTAATTGATTGAAAAAAAGTCAACACAACCCGGAATACACTTTAATTTAGTTAGTACGACAAACTTTCTCTTTTCATATCATTTTAAGTGTATTTTTATTTTGGAGTCAAAGTGAAATCTTCAGAAGATTTAGGGCTTTAACGTGATTTTCGGTACAGTTATCCAAAACCGAATCGATTGCAGGGAATGCTCCGTAGCCCAAATTTCTAAAAAAAATTATATGACATGAACTAGAATTTAAAAACGATTATTATGACATCGAAAAAAATCTGATCGGAAACAACTTTTCGTGTACCGAAAATTATCGCCCAAAAACCGAGTCGTCGTAATTGATTGAAAAAAAGTCAACACAACCCGGAATACACTTTAATTTAGTTAGTACGACAAACTTTCTCTTTTCATATCATTTTAAGTGTATTTTTATTTTGGAGTCAAAGTGAAATCTTCAGAAGATTTAGGGCTTTAACGTGATTTTCGGTACAGTTATCCAAAACCGAATCGATTGCAGGGAATGCTCCGTAGCCCAAATTTCTAAAAAAAATTATATGACATGACCTAGAATTTAAAAACGATTATTATGACATCGAAAAAAATCTGATCGGAAACAACTTTTCGTGCACCGAAAATTAACGCCGAAAAACCGAGTCGTCGTAATTGATTGAAAAAAAGTCAACACAACCCGGAATACACTTTAATTTAGTTAGTACGACAAACTTTCTCTTTTCATATCATTTTAAGTGTATTTTTATTTTGGAGTCAAAGTGAAATCTTCAGAAGATTTAGGGCTTTAACGTGATTTTCGGTACAGTTATCCAAAACCGAATCGATTGCAGGGAATGCTCCGTAGCCCAAATTTCTAAAAAAAATTATATGACATGAACTAGAATTTAAAAACGATTATTATGACATCGAAAAAAATCTGATCGGAAACAACTTTTCGTGCACCGAAAATTATCGCCCAAAAACTGAGTCGTCGTAATTGATTGAAAAAAAGTCAACACAACCCGGAATACACTTTAATTTAGTTAGTACGACAAACTTTCTCTTTTCATATCATTTTAAGTGTATTTTTATTTTGGAGTCAAAGTGAAATCTTCAGAAGATTTAGGGCTTTAACGTGATTTTCGGTACAGTTATCCAAAACCGAATCGATTGCAGGGAATGCTCCGTAGCCCAAATTTCTAAAAAAAATTATATGACATGAACTAGAATTTAAAAACGATTATTATGACATCGAAAAAAATCTGATCGGAAACAACTTTTCGTGCACCGAAAATTATCGCCCAAAAACCGAGTCGTCGTAATTGATTGAAAAAAAGTCAACACAACCCGGAATACACTTTAATTTAGTTAGTACGACAAACTTTCTCTTTTCATATCATTTTAAGTGTATTTTTATTTTGGAGTCAAAGTGAAATCTTCAGAAGATTTAGGGCTTTAACGTGATTTTCGGTACAGTTATCCAAAACCGAATCGATTGCAGGGAATGCTCCGTAGCCCAAATTTCTAAAAAAAATTATATGACATGAACTAGAATTTAAAAACGATTATTATGACATCGAAAAAAATCTGATCGGAAACAACTTTTCGTGCACCGAAAATTATCGCCGAAAAACCGAGTCGTCGTAATTGATTGAAAAAAAGTCAACACAACCCGGAATACACTTTAATTTAGTTAGTACGACAAACTTTCTCTTTTCATATCATTTTAAGTGTATTTTTATTTTGGAGTCAAAGTGAAATCTTCAGAAGATTTAGGGCTTTAACGTGATTTTCGGTACAGTTATCCAAAACCGAATCGATTGCAGGGAATGCTCCGTAGCCCAGATTTCTAAAAAAAATTATATGACATGACCTAGAATTTAAAAACGATTATTATGACATCGAAAAAAATCTGATCGGAAACAACTTTTCGTGCACCGAAAATTATCGCCCAAAAACCGAGTCGTCGTAATTGATTGAAAAAAAGTCAACACAACCCGGAATACACTTTAATTTAGTTAGTACGACAAACTTTCTCTTTTCATATCATTTTAAGTGTATTTTTATTTTGGAGTCAAAGTGAAATCTTCAGAAGATTTAGGGCTTTAACGTGATTTTCGGTACAGTTATCCAAAACCGAATCGATTGCAGGGAATGCTCCGTAGCCCAAATTTCTAAAAAAAATTATATGACATGAACTAGAATTTAAAAACGATTATTATGACATCGAAAAAAATCTGATCGGAAACAACTTTTCGTGTACCGAAAATTATCGCCCAAAAACCGAGTCGTCGTAATTGATTGAAAAAAAGTCAACACAACCCGGAATACACTTTAATTTAGTTAGTACGACAAACTTTCTCTTTTCATATCATTTTAAGTGTATTTTTATTTTGGAGTCAAAGTGAAATCTTCAGAAGATTTAGGGCTTTAACGTGATTTTCGGTACAGTTATCCAAAACCGAATCGATTGCAGGGAATGCTCCGTAGCCCAAATTTCTAAAAAAAATTATATGACATGAACTAGAATTTAAAAACGATTATTATGACATCGAAAAAAATCTGATCGGAAACAACTTTTCGTGTACCGAAAATTATCGCCAAAAACGAGTCGTCGTAATTGATTGAAAAAAAGTCAACACAACCCGGAATACACTTTAATTTAGTTAGTACGACAAACTTTCTCTTTTCATATCATTTTAAGTGTATTTTTATTTTGGAGTCAAAGTGAAATCTTCAGAAGATTTAGGGCTTTAACGTGATTTTCGGTACAGTTATCCAAAACCGAATCGATTGCAGGGAATGCTCCGTAGCCCAGATTTCTAAAAAAAATTATATGACATGACCTAGAATTTAAAAACGATTATTATGACATCGAAAAAAATCTGATCGGAAACAACTTTTCGTGCACCGAAAATTATCGCCGAAAAACCGAGTCGTCGTAATTGATTGAAAAAAAGTCAACACAACCCGGAATACACTTTAATTTAGTTAGTACGACAAACTTTCTCTTTTCATATCATTTTAAGTGTATTTTTATTTTGGAGTCAAAGTGAAATCTTCAGAAGATTTAGGGCTTTAACGTGATTTTCGGTACAGTTATCCAAAACCGAATCGATTGCAGGGAATGCTCCGTAGCCCAAATTTCTAAAAAAAATTATATGACCTGAACTAGAATTTAAAAACGATTATTATGACATCAAAAAAAATCTGATCGGAAACAACTTTTCGTGCACTGAAAATTATCGCCCAAAAACTGAATCGTCTTAATTGATTGAAAAAAAGTCAACACAACCCAGAATACACTTTAATTTAGTTAGTACGACAAACTTTCTCTTTTCATATCATTTTAAGTGTATTTTTATTTTGGAGTCAAAGTGAAATCTTCAGAAGATTTAGGGCTTTAACGTGATTTTCGGTACAGTTATCCAAAACCGAATCGATTGCAGGGAATGCTCCGTAGCCCAAATTTCTAAAAAAAATTATATGACATGAACTAGAATTTAAAAACGATTATTATGACATCGAAAAAAATCTGATCGGAAACAACTTTTCGTGTACCGAAAATTATCGCCCAAAAACCGAGTCGTCGTAATTGATTGAAAAAAAGTCAACACAACCCGGAATACACTTTAATTTAGTTAGTACGACAAACTTTCTCTTTTATATCATTTTAAGTGTATTTTTATTTTGGAGTCAAAGTGAAATCTTCAGAAGATTTAGGGCTTTAACGTGATTTTCGGTACAGTTATCCAAAACCGAATCGATTGCAGGGAATGCTCCGTAGCCCAAATTTCTAAAAAAAATTATATGACATGACCTAGAATTTAAAAACGATTATTATGACATCGAAAAAAATCTGATCGGAAACAACTTTTCGTGCACCGAAAATTAACGCCGAAAAACCGAGTCGTCGTAATTGATTGAAAAAAAGTCAACACAACCCGGAATACACTTTAATTTAGTTAGTACGACAAACTTTCTCTTTTCATATCATTTTAAGTGTATTTTTATTTTGGAGTCAAAGTGAAATCTTCAGAAGATTTAGGGCTTTAACGTGATTTTCGGTACAGTTATCCAAAACCGAATCGATTGCAGGGAATGCTCCGTAGCCCAAATTTCTAAAAAAAATTATATGACATGAACTAGAATTTAAAAACGATTATTATGACATCGAAAAAAATCTGATCGGAAACAACTTTTCGTGCACCTGAAAATTATCGCCCAAAAACTGAGTCGTCGTAATTGATTGAAAAAAAGTCAACACAACCCGGAATACACTTTAATTTAGTTAGTACGACAAACTTTCTCTTTTCATATCATTTTAAGTGTATTTTTATTTTGGAGTCAAAGTGAAATCTTCAGAAGATTTAGGGCTTTAACGTGATTTTCGGTACAGTTATCCAAAACCGAATCGATTGCAGGGAATGCTCCGTAGCCCAAATTTCTAAAAAAAATTATATGACATGAACTAGAATTTAAAAACGATTATTATGACATCGAAAAAAATCTGATCGGAAACAACTTTTCGTGCACCGAAAATTATCGCCCAAAAACCGAGTCGTCGTAATTGATTGAAAAAAAGTCAACACAACCCGGAATACACTTTAATTTAGTTAGTACGACAAACTTTCTCTTTTCATATCATTTTAAGTGTATTTTTATTTTGGAGTCAAAGTGAAATCTTCAGAAGATTTAGGGCTTTAACGTGATTTTCGGTACAGTTATCCAAAACCGAATCGATTGCAGGGAATGCTCCGTAGCCCAAATTTCTAAAAAAAATTATATGACATGAACTAGAATTTAAAAACGATTATTATGACATCGAAAAAAATCTGATCGGAAACAACTTTTCGTGCACCGAAAATTATCGCCGAAAAACCGAGTCGTCGTAATTGATTGAAAAAAAGTCAACACAACCCGGAATACACTTTAATTTAGTTAGTACGACAAACTTTCTCTTTTCATATCATTTTAAGTGTATTTTTATTTTGGAGTCAAAGTGAAATCTTCAGAAGATTTAGGGCTTTAACGTGATTTTCGGTACAGTTATCCAAAACCGAATCGATTGCAGGGAATGCTCCGTAGCCCAAATTTCTAAAAAAAATTATATGACATGAACTAGAATTTAAAAACGATTATTATGACATCGAAAAAAATCTGATCGGAAACAACTTTTCGTGCACCTGAAAATTATCGCCCAAAAACTGAGTCGTCGTAATTGATTGAAAAAAAGTCAACACAACCCAGAATACACTTTAATTTAGTTAGTACGACAAACTTTCTCTTTTCATATCATTTTAAGTGTATTTTTATTTTGGAGTCAAAGTGAAATCTTCAGAAGATTTAGGGCTTTAACGTGATTTTCGGTACAGTTATCCAAAACCGAATCGATTGCAGGGAATGCTCCGTAGCCCAAATTTCTAAAAAAAATTATATGACATGAACTAGAATTTAAAAACGATTATTATGACATCGAAAAAAATCTGATCGGAAACAACTTTTCGTGTACCGAAAATTATCGCCCAAAAACCGAGTCGTCGTAATTGATTGAAAAAAAGTCAACACAACCCGGAATACACTTTAATTTAGTTAGTACGACAAACTTTCTCTTTTGATATCATTTTAAGTGTATTTTTATTTTGGAGTCAAAGTGAAATCTTCAGAAGATTTAGGGCTTTAACGTGATTTTCGGTACAGTTATCCAAAACCGAATCGATTGCAGGGAATGCTCCGTAGCCCAAATTTCTAAAAAAAATTATATGACATGAACTAGAATTTAAAAACGATTATTATGACATCGAAAAAAATCTGATCGGAAACAACTTTTCGTGCACCGAAAATTATCGCCGAAAAACTGAGTCGTCGTAATTGATAGAAAAAACGTCATCACAACCCGGGATACACTTTAATTTAGTTAGTACGACAAACTTTCTCTTTTCATATCATTTTAAGTGTATTTTTATTTTGGAGTCAAAGTGAAATCTTCAGAAGATTTAGGGCTTTAACGTGATTTTCGGTACAGTTATCCAAAACCGAATCGATTGCAGGGAATGCTCCGTAGCCCAAATTTCTAAAAAAAATTATATGACATGAACTAGAATTTAAAAACGATTATTATGACATCGAAAAAAATCTGATCGGAAACAACTTTTCGTGCACCGAAAATTATCGCCGAAAAACCGAGTCGTCGTAATTGATTGAAAAAAAGTCAACACAACCCGGAATACACTTTAATTTAGTTAGTACGACAAACTTTCTCTTTTCATATCATTTTAAGTGTATTTTTATTTTGGAGTCAAAGTGAAATCTTCAGAAGATTTAGGGCTTTAACGTGATTTTCGGTACAGTTATCCAAAACCGAATCGATTGCAGGGAATGCTCCGTAGCCCAAATTTCTAAAAAAAATTATATGACATGAACTAGAATTTAAAAACGATTATTATGACATCAAAAAAAAATCTGATCGGAAACAACTTTTCGTGCACTGAAAATTATCGCCCAAAAACTGAGTCGTCGTAATTGATTGAAAAAAAGTCAACACAACCCGGAATACACTTTAATTTAGTTAGTACGACAAACTTTCTCTTTTCATATCATTTTAAGTGTATTTTTATTTTGGAGTCAAAGTGAAATCTTCAGAAGATTTAGGGCTTTAACGTGATTTTCGGTACAGTTATCCAAAACCGAATCGATTGCAGGGAATGCTCCGTAGCCCAAATTTCTAAAAAAAATTATATGACATGAACTAGAATTTAAAAACGATTATTATGACATCGAAAAAAATCTGATCGGAAACAACTTTTCGTGCACCGAAAATTATCGCCCAAAAACCGAGTCGTCGTAATTGATTGAAAAAAAGTCAACACAACCCGGAATACACTTTAATTTAGTTAGTACGACAAACTTTCTCTTTTCATATCATTTTAAGTGTATTTTTATTTTGGAGTCAAAGTGAAATCTTCAGAAGATTTAGGGCTTTAACGTGATTTTCGGTACAGTTATCCAAAACCGAATCGATTGCAGGGAATGCTCCGTAGCCCAAATTTCTAAAAAAAATTATATGACATGAACTAGAATTTAAAAACGATTATTATGACATCGAAAAAAATCTGATCGGAAACAACTTTTCGTGCACCAAAAATTATCGCCGAAAAACTGAGTCGTCGTAATTGATTGAAAAAAAGTCAACACAACCCGGAATACACTTTAATTTAGTTAGTACGACAAACTTTCTCTTTTCATATCATTTTAAGTGTATTTTTATTTTGGAGTCAAAGTGAAATCTTCAGAAGATTTAGGGCTTTAACGTGATTTTCGGTACAGTTATCCAAAACCGAATCGATTGCAGGGAATGCTCCGTAGCCCAAATTTCTAAAAAAAATTATATGACATGAACTAGAATTTAAAAACGATTATTATGACATCGAAAAAAATCTGATCGGAAACAACTTTTCGTGGACCGAAAATTATCGCCCAAAAACCGAGTCGTCGTAATTGATTGAAAAAAAGTCAACACAACCCGGAATACACTTTAATTTAGTTAGTACGACAAACTTTCTCTTTTCATATCATTTTAAGTGTATTTTTATTTTGGAGTCAAAGTGAAATCTTCAGAAGATTTAGGGCTTTAACGTGATTTTCGGTACAGTTATCCAAAACCGAATCGATTGCAGGGAATGCTCCGTAGCCCAAATTTCTAAAAAAAATTATATGACATGAACTAGAATTTAAAAACGATTATTATGACATCGAAAAAAATCTGATCGGAAACAACTTTTCGTGCACCGAAAATTATCGCCCAAAAACCGAGTCGTCGTAATTGATTGAAAAAAAGTCAACACAACCCGGAATACACTTTAATTTAGTTAGTACGACAAACTTTCTCTTTTCATATCATTTTAAGTGTATTTTTATTTTGGAGTCAAAGTGAAATCTTCAGAAGATTTAGGGCTTTAACGTGATTTTCGGTACAGTTATCCAAAACCGAATCGATTGCAGGGAATGCTCCGTAGCCCAAATTTCTAAAAAAAATTATATGACATGAACTAGAATTTAAAAACGATTATTATGACATCGAAAAAAATCTGATCGGAAACAACTTTTCGTGCACCGAAAATTATCGCCCAAAAACCGAGTCGTCGTAATTGATTGAAAAAAAGTCAACACAACCCGGAATACACTTTAATTTAGTTAGTACGACAAACTTTCTCTTTTCATATCATTTTAAGTGTATTTTTATTTTGGAGTCAAAGTGAAATCTTCAGAAGATTTAGGGCTTTAACGTGATTTTCGGTACAGTTATCCAAAACCGAATCGATTGCAGGGAATGCTCCGTAGCCCAAATTTCTAAAAAAAATTATATGACATGAACTAGAATTTAAAAACGATTATTATGACATCGAAAAAAATCTGATCGGAAACAACTTTTCGTGCACCGAAAATTATCGCCCAAAAACCGAGTCGTCGTAATTGATTGAAAAAAAGTCAACACAACCCGGAATACACTTTAATTTAGTTAGTACGACAAACTTTCTCTTTTCATATCATTTTAAGTGTATTTTTATTTTGGAGTCAAAGTGAAATCTTCAGAAGATTTAGGGCTTTAACGTGATTTTCGGTACAGTTATCCAAAACCGAATCGATTGCAGGGAATGCTCCGTAGCCCAAATTTCTAAAAAAAATTATATGACATGAACTAGAATTTAAAAACGATTATTATGACATCGAAAAAAATCTGATCGGAAACAACTTTTCGTGCACCGAAAATTATCGCCCAAAAACTGAGTCGTCGTAATTGATTGAAAAAAAGTCAACACAACCCGGAATACACTTTAATTTAGTTAGTACGACAAACTTTCTCTTTTCATATCATTTTAAGTGTATTTTTATTTTGGAGTCAAAGTGAAATCTTCAGAAGATTTAGGGCTTTAACGTGATTTTCGGTACAGTTATCCAAAACCGAATCGATTGCAGGGAATGCTCCGTAGCCCAAATTTCTAAAAAAAATTATATGACATGAACTAGAATTTAAAAACGATTATTATGACATCGAAAAAAATCTGATCGGAAACAACTTTTCGTGCACCGAAAATTATCGCCCAAAAACTGAGTCGTCGTAATTGATTGAAAAAAAGTCAACACAACCCGGAATACACTTTAATTTAGTTAGTACGACAAACTTTCTCTTTTCATATCATTTTAAGTGTATTTTTATTTTGGAGTCAAAGTGAAATCTTCAGAAGATTTAGGGCTTTAACGTGATTTTCGGTACAGTTATCCAAAACCGAATCGATTGCAGGGAATGCTCCGTAGCCCAAATTTCTAAAAAAAATTATATGACATGAACTAGAATTTAAAAACGATTATTATGACATCGAAAAAAATCTGATCGGAAACAACTTTTCGTGCACCGAAAATTATCGCCCAAAAACCGAGTCGTCGTAATTGATTGAAAAAAAGTCAACACAACCCGGAATACACTTTAATTTAGTTAGTACGACAAACTTTCTCTTTTCATATCATTTTAAGTGTATTTTTATTTTGGAGTCAAAGTGAAATCTTCAGAAGATTTAGGGCTTTAACGTGATTTTCGGTACAGTTATCCAAAACCGAATCGATTGCAGGGAATGCTCCGTAGCCCAAATTTCTAAAAAAAATTATATGACATGAACTAGAATTTAAAAACGATTATTATGACATCGAAAAAAATCTGATCGGAAACAACTTTTCGTGCACCGAAAATTATCGCCCAAAAACTGAGTCGTCGTAATTGATTGAAAAAAAGTCAACACAACCCGGAATACACTTTAATTTAGTTAGTACGACAAACTTTCTCTTTTCATATCATTTTAAGTGTATTTTTATTTTGGAGTCAAAGTGAAATCTTCAGAAGATTTAGGGCTTTAACGTGATTTTCGGTACAGTTATCCAAAACCGAATCGATTGCAGGGAATGCTCCGTAGCCCAAATTTCTAAAAAAAATTATATGACATGAACTAGAATTTAAAAACGATTATTATGACATCGAAAAAAATCTGATCGGAAACAACTTTTCGTGCACCGAAAATTATCGCCCAAAAACCGAGTCGTCGTAATTGATTGAAAAAAAGTCAACACAACCCGGAATACACTTTAATTTAGTTAGTACGACAAACTTTCTCTTTTCATATCATTTTAAGTGTATTTTTATTTTGGAGTCAAAGTGAAATCTTCAGAAGATTTAGGGCTTTAACGTGATTTTCGGTACAGTTATCCAAAACCGAATCGATTGCGGGGAATGCTCCGTAGCCCAAATTTCTAAAAAAAATTATATGACATGACCTAGAATTTAAAAACGATTATTATGACATCGAAAAAAATCTGATCGGAAACAACTTTTCGTGGACCGAAAATTATCGCCCAAAAACCGAGTCGTCGTAATTGATTGAAAAAAAGTCAACACAACCCGGAATACACTTTAATTTAGTTAGTACGACAAACTTTCTCTTTTCATATCATTTTAAGTGTATTTTTATTTTGGAGTCAAAGTGAAATCTTCAGAAGATTTAGGGCTTTAACGTGATTTTCGGTACAGTTATCCAAAACCGAATCGATTGCAGGGAATGCTCCGTAGCCCAAATTTCTAAAAAAAATTATATGACATGAACTAGAATTTAAAAACGATTATTATGACATCGAAAAAAATCTGATCGGAAACAACTTTTCGTGCACCGAAAATTATCGCCCAAAAACTGAGTCGTCGTAATTGATTGAAAAAAAGTCAACACAACCCGGAATACACTTTAATTTAGTTAGTACGACAAACTTTCTCTTTTCATATCATTTTAAGTGTATTTTTATTTTGGAGTCAAAGTGAAATCTTCAGAAGATTTAGGGCTTTAACGTGATTTTCGGTACAGTTATCCAAAACCGAATCGATTGCAGGGAATGCTCCGTAGCCCAAATTTCTAAAAAAAATTATATGACATGAACTAGAATTTAAAAACGATTATTATGACATCGAAAAAAATCTGATCGGAAACAACTTTTCGTGCACCGAAAATTATCGCCCAAAAACGAGTCGTCGTAATTGATTGAAAAAAAGTCAACACAACCCGGAATACACTTTAATTTAGTTAGTACGACAAACTTTCTCTTTTCATATCATTTTAAGTGTATTTTTATTTTGGAGTCAAAGTGAAATCTTCAGAAGATTTAGGGCTTTAACGTGATTTTCGGTACAGTTATCCAAAACCGAATCGATTGCAGGGAATGCTCCGTAGCCCAAATTTCTAAAAAAAATTATATGACATGAACTAGAATTTAAAAACGATTATTATGACATCGAAAAAAATCTGATCGGAAACAACTTTTCGTGCACCGAAAATTATCGCCGAAAAACCGAGTCGTCGTAATTGATTGAAAAAAAGTCAACACAACCCGGAATACACTTTAATTTAGTTAGTACGACAAACTTTCTCTTTTCATATCATTTTAAGTGTATTTTTATTTTGGAGTCAAAGTGAAATCTTCAGAAGATTTAGGGCTTTAACGTGATTTTCGGTACAGTTATCCAAAACCGAATCGATTGCAGGGAATGCTCCGTAGCCCAAATTTCTAAAAAAAATTATATGACATGAACTAGAATTTAAAAACGATTATTATGACATCGAAAAAAATCTGATCGGAAACAACTTTTCGTGCACCGAAAATTATCGCCCAAAAACTGAGTCGTCGTAATTGATTGAAAAAAAGTCAACACAACCCGGAATACACTTTAATTTAGTTAGTACGACAAACTTTCTCTTTTCATATCATTTTAAGTGTATTTTTATTTTGGAGTCAAAGTGAAATCTTCAGAAGATTTAGGGCTTTAACGTGATTTTCGGTACAGTTATCCAAAACCGAATCGATTGCAGGGAATGCTCCGTAGCCCAAATTTCTAAAAAAAATTATATGACATGAACTAGAATTTAAAAACGATTATTATGACATCGAAAAAAATCTGATCGGAAACAACTTTTCGTGCACCGAAAATTATCGCCCAAAAACCGAGTCGTCGTAATTGATTGAAAAAAAGTCAACACAACCCGGAATACACTTTAATTTAGTTAGTACGACAAACTTTCTCTTTTCATATCATTTTAAGTGTATTTTTATTTTGGAGTCAAAGTGAAATCTTCAGAAGATTTAGGGCTTTAACGTGATTTTCGGTACAGTTATCCAAAACCGAATCGATTGCAGGGAATGCTCCGTAGCCCAAATTTCTAAAAAAAATTATATGACATGAACTAGAATTTAAAAACGATTATTATGACATCGAAAAAAATCTGATCGGAAACAACTTTTCGTGCACCGAAAATTATCGCCGAAAAACCGAGTCGTCGTAATTGATTGAAAAAAAGTCAACACAACCCGGAATACACTTTAATTTAGTTAGTACGACAAACTTTCTCTTTTCATATCATTTTAAGTGTATTTTTATTTTGGAGTCAAAGTGAAATCTTCAGAAGATTTAGGGCTTTAACGTGATTTTCGGTACAGTTATCCAAAACCGAATCGATTGCAGGGAATGCTCCGTAGCCCAAATTTCTAAAAAAAATTATATGACATGAACTAGAATTTAAAAACGATTATTATGACATCGAAAAAAATCTGATCGGAAACAACTTTTCGTGCACCGAAAATTATCGCCCAAAAACTGAGTCGTCGTAATTGATTGAAAAAAAGTCAACACAACCCGGAATACACTTTAATTTAGTTAGTACGACAAACTTTCTCTTTTCATATCATTTTAAGTGTATTTTTATTTTGGAGTCAAAGTGAAATCTTCAGAAGATTTAGGGCTTTAACGTGATTTTCGGTACAGTTATCCAAAACCGAATCGATTGCAGGGAATGCTCCGTAGCCCAAATTTCTAAAAAAAATTATATGACATGAACTAGAATTTAAAAACGATTATTATGACATCGAAAAAAATCTGATCGGAAACAACTTTTCGTGCTCTGAAAATTATCGCCCAAAAACTGAGTCGTCTTAATTGATTGAAAAAAAGTCAACACAACCCGGAATACACTTTAATTTAGTTAGTACGACAAACTTTCTCTTTTCATATCATTTTAAGTGTATTTTTATTTTGGAGTCAAAGTGAAATCTTCAGAAGATTTAGGGCTTTAACGTGATTTTCGGTACAGTTATCCAAAACCGAATCGATTGCAGGGAATGCTCCGTAGCCCAAATTTCTAAAAAAAATTATATGACATGAACTAGAATTTAAAAACGATTATTATGACATCGAAAAAAATCTGATCGGAAACAACTTTTCGTGCACCGAAAATTATCGCCCAAAAACCGAGTCGTCGTAATTGATTGAAAAAAAGTCAACACAACCCGGAATACACTTTAATTTAGTTAGTACGACAAACTTTCTCTTTTCATATCATTTTAAGTGTATTTTTATTTTGGAGTCAAAGTGAAATCTTCAGAAGATTTAGGGCTTTAACGTGATTTTCGGTACAGTTATCCAAAACCGAATCGATTGCAGGGAATGCTCCGTAGCCCAAATTTCTAAAAAAAATTATATGACATGAACTAGAATTTAAAAACGATTATTATGACATCGAAAAAAATCTGATCGGAAACAACTTTTCGTGCACCGAAAATTATCGCCCAAAAACTGAGTCGTCGTAATTGATTGAAAAAAAGTCAACACAACCCGGAATACACTTTAATTTAGTTAGTACGACAAACTTTCTCTTTTCATATCATTTTAAGTGTATTTTTATTTTGGAGTCAAAGTGAAATCTTCAGAAGATTTAGGGCTTTAACGTGATTTTCGGTACAGTTATCCAAAACCGAATCGATTGCAGGGAATGCTCCGTAGCCCAAATTTCTAAAAAAAATTATATGACATGAACTAGAATTTAAAAACGATTATTATGACATCGAAAAAAATCTGATCGGAAACAACTTTTCGTGCACCGAAAATTATCGCCGAAAAACGAGTCGTCGTAATTGATTGAAAAAAAGTCAACACAACCCGGAATACACTTTAATTTAGTTAGTACGACAAACTTTCTCTTTTCATATCATTTTAAGTGTATTTTTATTTTGGAGTCAAAGTGAAATCTTCAGAAGATTTAGGGCTTTAACGTGATTTTCGGTACAGTTATCCAAAACCGAATCGATTGCAGGGAATGCTCCGTAGCCCAAATTTCTAAAAAAAATTATATGACATGAACTAGAATTTAAAAACGATTATTATGACATCGAAAAAAATCTGATCGGAAACAACTTTTCGTGCACCTGAAAATTATCGCCCAAAAACTGAGTCGTCGTAATTGATTGAAAAAAAGTCAACACAACCCGGAATACACTTTAATTTAGTTAGTACGACAAACTTTCTCTTTTCATATCATTTTAAGTGTATTTTTATTTTGGAGTCAAAGTGAAATCTTCAGAAGATTTAGGGCTTTAACGTGATTTTCGGTACAGTTATCCAAAACCGAATCGATTGCAGGGAATGCTCCGTAGCCCAAATTTCTAAAAAAAATTATATGACATGAACTAGAATTTAAAAACGATTATTATGACATCGAAAAAAATCTGATCGGAAACAACTTTTCGTGTACCGAAAATTATCGCCCAAAAACCGAGTCGTCGTAATTGATTGAAAAAAAGTCAACACAACCCGGAATACACTTTAATTTAGTTAGTACGACAAACTTTCTCTTTTTATATCATTTTAAGTGTATTTTTATTTTGGAGTCAAAGTGAAATCTTCAGAAGATTTAGGGCTTTAACGTGATTTTCGGTACAGTTATCCAAAACCGAATCGATTGCGGGGAATGCTCCGTAGCCCAAATTTCTAAAAAAAATTATATGACATGACCTAGAATTTAAAAACGATTATTATGACATCGAAAAAAATCTGATCGGAAACAACTTTTCGTGCTCTGAAAATTATCGCCCAAAAACTGAATCGTCTTAATTGATTGAAAAAAAGTCAACACAACCCGGAATACACTTTAATTTAGTTAGTACGACAAACTTTCTCTTTTCATATCATTTTAAGTGTATTTTTATTTTGGAGTCAAAGTGAAATCTTCAGAAGATTTAGGGCTTTAACGTGATTTTCGGTACAGTTATCCAAAACCGAATCGATTGCAGGGAATGCTCCGTAGCCCAAATTTCTAAAAAAAATTATATGACATGAACTAGAATTTAAAAACGATTATTATGACATCGAAAAAAATCTAATCGGAAACAACTTTTCGTGCACCTAAAATTATCGCCGAAAAACTGAGTCGTCGTAATTGATAGAAAAAACGTCATCACAACCCGGAATACACTTTAATTTAGTTAGTACGACAAACTTTCTCTTTTCATATCATTTTAAGTGTATTTTTATTTTGGAGTCAAAGTGAAATCTTCAGAAGATTTAGGGCTTTAACGTGATTTTCGGTACAGTTATCCAAAACCGAATCGATTGCAGGGAATGCTCCGTACCCCAAATTTCTAAAAAAAATTATATGACATGACCTAGAATTTAAAAACGATTATTATGACATCGAAAAAAATCTGATCGGAAACAACTTTTCGTGCACTGAAAATTATCGCCCAAAAACTGAGTCGTCGTAATTGATTGAAAAAAAGTCAACACAACCCGGAATACACTTTAATTTAGTTAGTACGACAAACTTTCTCTTTTCATATCATTTTAAGTGTATTTTTATTTTGGAGTCAAAGTGAAATCTTCAGAAGATTTAGGGCTTTAACGTGATTTTCGGTACAGTTATCCAAAACCGAATCGATTGCAGGGAATGCTCCGTAGCCCAAATTTCTAAAAAAAATTATATGACATGAACTAGAATTTAAAAACGATTATTATGACATCGAAAAAAATCTGATCGGAAACAACTTTTCGTGCACCGAAAATTATCGCCCAAAAACCGAGTCGTCGTAATTGATTGAAAAAAAGTCAACACAACCCGGAATACACTTTAATTTAGTTAGTACGACAAACTTTCTCTTTTCATATCATTTTAAGTGTATTTTTATTTTGGAGTCAAAGTGAAATCTTCAGAAGATTTAGGGCTTTAACGTGATTTTCGGTATAGTTATCCAAAACCGAATCGATTGCAGGGAATGCTCCGTACCCCAGATTTCTAAAAAAAATTATATGACATGACCTAGAATTTAAAAACGATTATTATGACATCGAAAAAAATCTGATCGGAAACAACTTTTCGTGCACCGAAAATTAACGCCGAAAAACCGAGTCGTCGTAATTGATTGAAAAAAAGTCAACACAACCCGGAATACACTTTAATTTAGTTAGTACGACAAACTTTCTCTTTTCATATCATTTTAAGTGTATTTTTATTTTGGAGTCAAAGTGAAATCTTCAGAAGATTTAGGGCTTTAACGTGATTTTCGGTACAGTTATCCAAAACCGAATCGATTGCAGGGAATGCTCCGTACCCCAGATTTCTAAAAAAAATTATATGACCCGAACTAGAATTTAAAAACGATTATTATGACATCAAAAAAAATCTGATCGGAAACAACTTTTCATGCACTGAAAATTATCGCCCAAAAACTGAATCGTCTTAAT
The DNA here is from genome assembly GCF_014633365.1 of Diospyros lotus. NCBI lineage: Eukaryota > Viridiplantae > Streptophyta > Magnoliopsida > Ericales > Ebenaceae > Diospyros > Diospyros lotus. Next base: position 613,337 of record NC_068338.1, read on the forward strand.
TGATTGAAAAGAAGTCAACACAACCCAGAATACACTTTAATTTAGTTAGTACGACAAACTTTCTCTTTTCATATCATTTTAAGTGTATTTTTATTTTGGAGTCAAAGTGAAATCTTCAGAAGATTTAGGGCTTTAACGTGATTTTCGGTACAGTTATCCAAAACCGAATCGATTGCAGGGAATGCTCCGTAGCCCAAATTTCTAAAAAAAATTATATGACATGACCTAGAATTTAAAAAGATTATTATGACATCGAAAAAAATCTGATCGGAAACAACTTTTCGTGCACCGAAAATTAACGCCGAAAAACCGAGTCGTCGTAATTGATTGAAAAAAAGTCAACACAACCCGGAATACACTTTAATTTAGTTAGTACGACAAACTTTCTCTTTTCATATCATTTTAAGTGTATTTTTATTTTGGAGTCAAAGTGAAATCTTCAGAAGATTTAGGGCTTTAACGTGATTTTCGGTACAGTTATCCAAAACCGAATCGATTGCAGGGAATGCTCCGTAGCCCAAATTTCTAAAAAAAATTATATGACATGACCTAGAATTTAAAAACGATTATTATGACATCGAAAAAAATCTGATCGGAAACAACTTTTCGTGCACCGAAAATTAACGCCCAAAAACCGAGTCGTCGTAATTGATTGAAAAAAAGTCAACACAACCCGGAATACACTTTAATTTAGTTAGTACGACAAACTTTCTCTTTTCATATCATTTTAAGTGTATTTTTATTTTGGAGTCAAAGTGAAATCTTCAGAAGATTTAGGGCTTTAACGTGATTTTCGGTACAGTTATCCAAAACCGAATCGATTGCAGGGAATGCTCCGTACCCCAGATTTCTAAAAAAAATTATATGACATGACCTAGAATTTAAAAAAGATTATTATGACATCGAAAAAAATCTGATCGGAAACAACTTTTCGTGCACCGAAATTTAACGCCGAAAAACCGAGTCGTCGTAATTGATTGAAAAAAAGTCAACACAACCCGGAATACACTTTAATTTAGTTAGTACGACAAACTTTCTCTTTTCATATCATTTTAAGTGTATTTTTATTTTGGAGTCAAAGTGAAATCTTCAGAAGATTTAGGGCTTTAACGTGATTTTCGGTACAGTTATCCAAAACCGAATCGATTGCAGGGAATGCTCCGTAGCCCAAATTTCTAAAAAAAATTATATGACATGAACTAGAATTTAAAAACGATTATTATGACATCGAAAAAAATCTGATCGGAAACAACTTTTCGTGCACCGAAAATTAACGCCGAAAAATCGAGTCGTCGTAATTGATAGAAAAAACGTCATCACAACCCGGGATACACTTTAATTTAGTTAGTACGACAAACTTCCTCTTTTCATATCATTTAAGTGTATTTTTATTTTGGAGTCAAAGTGAAATCTTCAGAAGATTTAGGGCTTTAACGTGATTTTCGGTACAGTTATCCAAAACCGAATCGATTGCAGGGAATGCTCCGTAGCCCAAATTTCTAAAAAAAATTATATGACATGAACTAGAATTTAAAAACGATTATTATGACATCGAAAAAAATCTGATCGGAAACAACTTTTCGTGCACCGAAAATTATCGCCGAAAAACCGAGTCGTCGTAATTGATTGAAAAAAAGTCAACACAACCCGGAATACACTTTAATTTAGTTAGTACGACAAACTTTCTCTTTTCATATCATTTTAAGTGTATTTTTATTTTGGAGTCAAAGTGAAATCTTCAGAATATTTAGGGCTTTAACGTGATTTTCGGTATAGTTATCCAAAACCGAATCGATTGCAGGGAATGCTCCGTACCCCAGATTTCTAAAAAAAATTATATGACATGACCTAGAATTTAAAAACGATTATTATGACATCGAAAAAAATCTGATCGGAAACAACTTTTCGTGCACCGAAAATTAACGCCGAAAAACCGAGTCGTCGTAATTGATAGAAAAAACGTCATCACAACCCGGGATACACTTTAATTTAGTTAGTACGACAAACTTCCTCTTTTCATATCATTTAAGTGTATTTTTATTTTGGAGTCAAAGTGAAATCTTCAGAAGATTTAGGGCTTTAACGTGATTTTCGGTACAGTTATCCAAAACCGAATCGATTGCAGGGAATGCTCCGTAGCCCAAATTTCTAAAAAAAATTATATGACATGAACTAGAATTTAAAAAAGATTATTATGACATCGAAAAAAATCTGATCGGAAACAACTTTTCGTGCACTGAAAATTAGCGCCGAAAAATCGAGTCGTCGTAATTGATTGAAAGAAAGTCATCACAACCCGGAATACACTTTAATTTAGTTAGTATGACAAACTTTTTCTTTTCATATCATTTTAAGTGTTTTTATATTTTTTAGTCAAAGTGAAATCTTCAGAAGATTTAGGGCTTTAACGTGATTTTCGGTAAAGTAATCCAAAACTGAATCGATTGCTGGGAATGCTCCGTACCCCAGACTTCTAAAAAAAATTATATGACATGAACTAGAATTTCAAAACGATTATTATGACATCGAAAAAAATCTAATCGGAAACAACTTTTCGTGCACCAAAAATTATCGCCGAAAAACCGAGTCGTCGTAATTGATAGAAAAAAAGTCAACACGACCCGGAATACACTTTAATTTAGTTAGTACGACAAAATTTCTCTTTTCATATCATTTTAAGTGTATATTCCAATATTGGAAGATAGGCTGGGAGTGTGCGTAAGGAAGTTCCATGGCTGTGTTGACTTTTTATATCCACAATCACTACAAGAATTTGAGGGTTTACCCACACATAAATTATCCACACATATTATACGTAGGTATTTACCCACACATAATAGCAATATGTGTGGGTAATTAAATTAGATAAACTTATTACATTATCCACATTTATTATGTGTGGGTAAATTGATATACCCATACTTATTTTGGCAGAAAAAATTCCCTCCACTTTCAGAGCTTGGTGGGATATTTCCCGATAAAATTCTAGTTGATGTGGCATTTATTTTGGATTATATTACCCACACATATTAATAAATGTTAAGCATGTATGGGTAATTGTTTATAAACTTACCCACACATAATTATAAATGTTATATATGTGTGGATATCCACACATTAGCTGATGTGTCAATTTTTTAGATTATATTGCCCACAAATATTAATAAATGTTACGTATGTGTGGATAATTGTTTATAAACTTACCCACACATAATTATAAATGTTATATATGTGTGGGTATCCACACATTAGCTGATGTGTCAGTTTTTTAGATTATAATGCCCACAAATATTAATAAATGTTACGTATATGTGGGGAATTATTTATAAACTTATCCACACATATTATATGTGAGTATTTACCCACACATAATGGTAATATGTGTGGGTGATTAAATGAGACAAACTTATTACATTATCCACATTTATTATGTGTGGGTAAATTGATATACCCACACTTATTTTGGCAGAAAAAATTTCTTCCACTTTTAGAGGTTGGTGAGATATTTTTGGATAAAATTTTATTTGAAGTGTCATTTATTTTGGATTATATTACCCACATATATTAATAAATGTTACGCATGTGTGGGTAAGTGTTTAAAAATTTACCCACACATAAGTACAAATGTTATATATATGTGGGTATTAAATTATTAATTGATGTGGCAGTTTTTTGGATTATATTGCCTACACATATTAATAATTGTTAAGTATGTGTTGGTAATTATTCATAAACTTACCAACACATAAATTACACACACATAAGGGTATTATGTGTGGGTGATTAAATGAGACAAACTCGTTACATTATTCACATTTATTATGTGTGGGTATGTACTACCCCATGTTCGTATGAAGTTGCCACGTAATTCTAATGAGTTTAGAATACCGAAAAATTGATTTTATAGCAATTTCATGTACCAAATCAACTGCAGGGAATGCCTCAGAGTGAAATTGTCTAAGAAAAATTATATGGTCTCGACGAGCGTATTGAGATAGGATTTATGGTATCAAAAGAAATCGAATTCGAAACAATTTTCGGTACAGCTAAAATACAGCTATCATTTAGGCTGTAAAACTGAATCGTTGTAAGAGGCTCCCGAAAAATCAACGGAACCCTAGGGGGGCTCCGATTTTGCGTGATGAGTAACCCTTCAATGGTTTTGGGATGAAACGATGGCCCGGTGTTAACACTGGGGAAAAATCGTCCAAATCAAGTAACTTTAAAGTTATTAATTGTGGATTTTCGGTATTGTAATGCAAATTAATTTAGGATTTAAGGGCATAGTTACAATTAAAGAATTGCACAAGTGTAATAGGGATGAAATTTGAGACTTAATGTGTAATTTTCTTAAATTAAAGTATAATATATAAATTATATATACATATATATGCATGTGCACGTGTGGCCAGCTTCTAAGAAGCTTTAATGGCTACGATTTTGGTATGCAATTGGATGATCATGGCAGTAGGATTTGAGGAAAATGGTTGCAGCGGGATTTAAGGAGATTGGTAGCAAGATTTAAGGGATTATGTTATTAATGTAATGTATAATATATATATATGTGTGTGTGTGTGTGTGTGTGCACGCTCGTTGGAAAGCAAGCATGGCTGCCTATAAATAGGCAGCGGTTTGGGCGATGGAGAAGCACCAAGAGGGAGCTCGAGAAAGAAGGCGAGAGAGAGAGAGAGAGAGAGAGAGAGAGCATTGAAGCAAGGTCGAGTTTCAGCCATGGTAGTCGCGGCCAGAGGAAGTGGGCAGTGAGCGGGTGGTTCGTGGTAAGAGGCAACTTGCTGGTGGCGACTCGAGCGGGTGTCAGTGGTCATTGAAGCGATCGGCGAGGCCAACGAAAGCCGTAGGGAGGCGGCCGGCGAAGCGAGCAGCTCCAATGGAAGCTCGCAGCAACAGCAGGCCGCGATAGGGGTTCGCAGGAGGCTGGGGAGGCGACGCGGGCAGTGATGTCGGGCGATGGTGGCTGATCCGAGAGCAGTGACGGTGGAAGCGAGGCGCGGTGGGGCTGGAAGCGGCTTGCAGCGACGGCCGCGAGCGGTGCTCGTTCGGCCATGGAGGAAAGAAGAAATAGAGGAAGAGAAGAAGAAGAAGAAGAAGAAGAAGAAGAAGAAGAAGAAGAAGAAGAAAGAAGAAAGGAAGAAGAAGAAGAAAGGAAGAAAGAGGAAAGAGGGAGTTGCAGGAAGCAGCCGCGGGAGAGAAGAGGAAGAAAAAGGTGAATAGTGAAGGAGGAATAGAAAAATAGAAAAAAGAAGAAGAAAAGAAAAGAAAGGAAAAAAAATGAAAAATATTAGAAAAATCTAGAAAAAATAGGGGATTATGTTTCGGTAATATCCTGGAGATTTTGGGCTAGAAATAGTTCGGGCATGCGTTTCAGGAATATGGCACGCATATCAAGGAAATCGGAGATGCTGAGTTAAGGTAAGTAAAATTTTCTAGAAAATTCTAGAATATTATTTTATGAATTTTCGTAGTGAAATATTGGAGAAAATATTTTTAGAAATATTTAATTTGGAATTATTGAGGAAAAATAGGAAGAAATAGAGAGAAAATTAAAGAAAATACTAGAAATTATGAAAAATAGGTTTTAATGTTTATTTAAATAATTATGGTGATTAGGGTACTTTGAGGCTGAAGTTAAAGAGACTTGTGCAAATTTTGAGGTTGGCATGCAAATCGAGGCGATGCACGAATTACGAGATAGGCGCGAATATCGAGGTAGCTCGATAAGGTTGAGAAGGTAAGTGGTACTTTCTCGAAAATATTTTCATCATATTGACATGCCCTGATATGTATCCATCACATAGAATGCATACATGACTATGAAATGCATGAATACACGTTGATATCATTGGTCACATGCATATGAGGCCGTAGGGAGTACGAACTGGCACCGCTACCTTATCAAGGGTGCACCCATACACCCCGGCTTCGAAAGAGGTGGCCGCTAAAATGGTAGGTAGCATGAGGAGTGCAGTTGATACCTACGATGAAAGACATTGCATACACACATGACATAGCATTGTGTACCCTTACTTAGATGATTCATCATCTAACTTGGGCTTTACCCCTGGAATATTCAAACGTTCTAGGTGGAGATTGTAGTAGATACGAGGATAAATGAGGCATGAAATGACACTTAGCAGAGTGCATGAGAAATGAAATGTATGTAACGTAGCCCTGTATTTAAGTTCTGCTACTTTAGATTTTGAACGTTTGAGGAATGTTAAAGATGTAAGAATTTATTTATGATTAATGTTAAGATATCAGGTTTCGATCATTGCTTCCGCATTTGATATGAATAATGATTCTCTTTTGAGAAAAATGATTGAGAATTTTGGGACGAATTCAAGGTATGATGTGATTTAGAATTAAGATTGAAAAGAAAAATTTTATTGTCTCGGAATTGTCCCAAGTTTATAACGGTCCCGAAAAGCGGGGCGTTACAGTTGGTATCAGAGCTTAAGATTATTAAAAGCCCTAAGTGACTTGGATGTGGTTGATATCGAAGTTAAACCTTATTTGGAGATTAGGGAATAGCAATTTGGAGACTTAAGAGGATCCGATATGGATAGAACCATTAGTAGAAACCCCCAAGTGGAGGCTTAAGGGAAAGAAATTAATGGTTCGTAAGACGAAATCCCTGCTTGGAGAATCGAAGATTGTCGATTGAAGGCTTAGAGGTTATTGGATTTAAGTGTTGAGTAGTGGAAGTGCATGTCTAGGCAAGTTCTGGCTAAGGAAAGACTTGGTGTACTACTCACTAAATGATCCTAACTCTCTTTCCTAGGAACTTACCTGGTGTACTACTCACATACAGACACTATCACAGTATACGATTACTATTCTCGGTGAATAGTAAAAGCCTGAGGGAAGCTAGTACAATGATCTAGCTATTGAAGTTAGGATCCGATGATATGATTCGGGTGTAAGGTTGACTCGGTAACCATGATTATGGATTCGAGAGATTCATAGATTGTTGATTTGAAGTAATTAGTTGAAATTGTTGCAAGATATGATAGGATAATTATGGTTATCAAGGATGATCGAATCATGGATGATTAATTTGATGTGACATGGCCTAGTTAAAAAATTATGATCAAATGATAAATATTTTCGAGGATCATTTAGTGTCTTGGTAATAAGATGCAAAGATCAGGGATCCAACGAATTGGGTCAAACAAGAAGCCGAAAATGGCCAAGTGATGGCATATGAGTTACATCGATTGATAAGCTGGCGGTGGTACAACAGTTGTAGAGACGGGATAAGGAACCCTAGCAGCGTGACGGCACTACTGGTTTGGTGTTCACAGTGACAGATCTAGATTTAGGGACCCACGTGTAGATAGTTGATAGATGGCTTACATGGGAAGCCCGTCGATCAAAACATCATAGCAAACTGCCTGGGAGATAACCAGATGATGAAGATCTAGGACAACCTGGTAGGGTCTGTACCTTGTATGGGTTTAAGTCCCAATGGTCTAAGAACGAAGTGTACCACTAGCTGTGATTGATTGAGGCCATAGAATCAACCCGAAATGAAATGGATTGAATATGAATCGAGTGTCGTATTTAAAGAATTGAATTGGGGTTCGCAGTCATCTTGGGAATAGGTGACATAACGAACAGTGTAAGGCTCGAGGAATAGAATACCTCGGTATCTAGTATGACAATAGGGTCATGGATGGTCGTGTGTCGGTAGTCACCTGGATCTAAAGATCAAAATGCGAGAGTCAGTGAATTCTCGATAAACAAGACTATGGCCAATTCAAGGCCTTGGCGATGAATAGTGAGATAGCAACATAGATTTGAATAGAGTTCGGGTATCGAAAAATGAAAGAGTTTCTTAATAGGTCGTATCGACCCTAATGATAAGGAGACCTAGCCAACAGAGGTTGTGACTACGGTTCGATGTGCCAAGTGGGCTTGAGGATTCAAAAGTCTGTAAGAGAAGACTCGCGAATAAGTTGTGTCTTGTGCATCGATATGTGGACCTAAATCATTATTTGAGGTTTAAAGTATCATTCGGTAAAGAGTTCTTGCGAGTTTAAGGTTCGGTTGTTTTTAATAATTGGAACCAAGAACGTGATCTGAATAGAGATCTTCAAAGATGAATCGATTTCAGATTTTCGAGGAATTTCCTAAGAATTGGAGTACCATGGGAGACGTGGGTACTTACCTACTCCAGTTAGCGGGATGGTTACGGATAGATGTCTTTGAGAGTCTTTGGCATGCTTGAGAGAAACAAGTAATGGCAAATGTGCCAGGATGTCAGATTATAGTAGGAAATGTCGCGTTCTTAATAGATCAAAATTTATTGGAGATCTAGAATTTTCAATTTTGAAGAATAAAGGTCCTGTTAGGCTAGACGATTAGTCTAAGATATTCTTGGTGGGCAAATCAAGGATGTGTAGTTGGGCGATGATTAAAATGATGTTAGTGAGTAAAAAAAAAAAAATACCATGAGGTATTCTCGGAAGATTTAATAGGATTATTTCTTAAATTGCCAATAAATAGCTTGAGGTTATTAGATGCTTAGTTATAAGTAGCTTGAATGAGGACGTAAAATTATTAAGCTTTGAAAGAGGTGATAATTAAGAGTCGATATCTTTACCTCAAATTTGATAAATTATAAACAGTTGCAAGAGGCTGGGGTAATTGCGATTGATGTGCGACCGAGGGATGAGACATTCCAAAAATCGAAATGGAATCATGATTTGATGATTTGACCAAAGTACCATTTGCATTGAAGTCACGTGGTAATCGAGGATATATTAGTGTACTCCTTAGACAGGGAGACGCATGAAAAACATGGAGGATAATGTTAGGGAACGTCGCGATAGATGTTGAGACTGAGACTTGCTTGCTAAGTCGTGAGCCAATCGAGAAAGAAATGATGAGAGCATGAGGATCTGTGTCGGGAAGGTGAAGTCAAGGTTGAGGATTGAAAGTTTCGAAAGGTCAGATATCCCAGTAGGTTTCGAGAGACGAACCAAATGTTTTGAGTAGAGGTTGGTCCAAGCAAAAGTCAGTAACTTGTGTAAGTAGCTCCAAAAAGGATCGAGCATGATTAAAATAAAAGGTTATTACTAGAAGAGTAATTTGAGGATTAAATGATTAATTTGATGATATAAAATGTTATTTGAGAATCACATCAAAAAGTTCGAGGAGTTATTTAAGTTATGGGTATATGGATAAATAGGTATTAGTTTGGTGATCAAGTAACAAAGGAACAAGCAATGCAAGGATATTAGTATTGCTAGACTTGGAAGACAACATTAAACTTCGGTCAAAGTTTTGGAGACAGATAGAGTCTATTAATAAAGATTTCTTGAGGAAATAGTACATGATAATTGTGGTCAATTGGCAGAAACTTGAGATTATATCGGGAGATGAATACCTATAAGAATGAGTAAACAATAGAAATCTCGAATAGATTAGCACAAGTAAAAATTAAGCAATGACTAAGTTTGAGATGACCTAAGGTAAGGCATAGCTAATTCAAGGATATTTGATGACGTATAATTTTGATATTTTTGGATCCAAGGGTACGTGAAATAGTTTGACGACATAAAAGTATTTCCTTGAGGATCGATTTGATAAAAGTTAAGATGTATCGAGATCAAGGGACTTTGTGTTAAGGTTGAAAAATTGTCAGAGCATGATTGATTGATTCAAAATAAATGACGTCGTAGGAAATTAGAATTAAAGAAATATCGTGATAACTTAAGAAAATTAAAAATTGAGAATGTGGATATGAGAGCCGCGAGCTCATTATGATGATGTGAGTACTGACTTAGATAGGAGCTCGAGCGGAGATTCGTGGCCCAAGGATCGAGTTATGCGATTATAATTTGAAAGGTATGCATCGTTGACAAATGTACTTGTCTATAGGTTGATGGGTATGGTCAGTCTAAGGGTTTGGATTTTGATATGCGCATTGGTATTCATGAGTTTCGAGTGGGATCTTCTTTATTTGATCAATCAGGTGTTGATTTCGATGATGAAATTTTGAGATTTAAGACATGTGGCAAATTTCGAGGACGAAATTTTTGTAAGGAGGGGAGAATGTAATACCCCATGTTCGTATGAAGTTGCCACGTAATTCTGATGAGTTTAGAATACCAAAAAATTGATTTTATAGAAATTTCAAGTATCGAATCAACTGCAGGGAATGCCTCAGAGTGAAATTGTCTAAGAAAAATTATATGGTCTCGACGAGCGTATCTAGATAGGATTTATGGTATCAAAAGAAATCGAAATCAGAACAGTTTTTGGTACAGCTAAAATACAGCTATCATTTAGGTTGTAAAACTGAATCGTTGTAAGAGGCTCCCGAAAAATCAACAGAACCCTAGGGGGGCTCCGATTTTGCGTGAGCAACCCTTCAATGGTTTTGGGATGAAACGATGGCCCGGTGTCGACACTGGGGCAAAATCGTCCAAATCAAGTAACTTTAAAGTTATTAATTGTGGATTTTCGGTATTGTAATGCAAATTAATTTAAGATTTAAGGGCATAGTTACAATTAAAGAATTGTACAAGTGTAATAGGGATGAAATTTGAGACTTAATGTGTAATTTTCTTAAATTAAAGTATAATATATATATTATATATACATATATATGCGTGTGAGCGTGTGTAGCCATCTTCTGAGAAGCTTTAATGGCCGCGATTTTGGGCTGCAATTGGATGATCATGGCAGCAGGATTTGAGGAAAATGGTTGCAGCGGGATTTAAGGAGATTGGCAGCAAGATTTAAGGGATTATATTATTAATGTAATGTATAATATATATATATATATGTGTGTGTGTGTGTGTGTGTGCGTGCGTGCTCGTTGGAAAGCAAGCATGGCTGCTTATAAATAAGCAGCAGTTTGGGCGATGGAGAAGCACCAAGAGGAAGCTCGAGAAAGAAGATGAGAGAGAGAGAGAGAGCATTGAAGCAAGGCCGAGTTTCAGCCATAGGTAGCCGCGGCCAAAGGAAGTGGGCAGCGAGCGGGTGGTTCGCGGCAAAAGGAAGCTTGCTGGTGGCGACTCGAGCGGGTGCCAGTGGTCGTTGAAGCGATCGGCCAGGCCAGCTAAGGCTGTGGGGAGGCGGCTGGCGAAGCGAGCAGCTCCCATGGAAGTCGCAGCAACAGCAGGCCGCGATGGGGGTTCACGGGAGGCTGGAGAGGCGACGCGGGCGGTGATGTCGGGCAATGGTGGCTAATCCGAGAGCAGCGATGGTGGAAGCAAGGCGCTGTGGGGCTGGAAGCGGCTAGCAGCGACGGCCGCGAGTGGTGCTGGTTCGGCCATGGAGGAAAAAAGAAACAGAGGAAGAGAAGAAGAAGAAGAAGAAGAAGAAGAAAGAAAGAAAGAAGAAAGAAAGAAGAAGAAGAAGAAGAAAGGAAGAAAGAGGAAAGAGGGAGTTGCAGGAAGCAGCCACGGGAGAGAAGAGGAAGAAGAAGGTGAATAGTGAAGGAGGAATAGAAAAATAGAAAAAAAGAAGAAAAGAAAAGAAAGGAAAAAAAAGAGAAAAATTTCAAAAAATATTAGAAAAATCTAGAAAAAATAGGGGATTATGTTTCGGTAATATCCTGGAGATTTTGGGTGAGAAAATAGTTAGGTCACGCGTTTCGGGAATATGGCATGCATATCGAGGAAATCGGAGATGCTGAGTTAAGGTAAGTAAAATTTTCTAGAAAATTCAAAAATTCTAGAATATTATTTTATGAATTATCGTAGTGAAATATTTGAGAAAATATTTTTAGAAATATTTAATTTGGAATTATTGAGGAAAAATAGGAAGAAATAGAGAGAAAATTAAAGAAAATACTAGAAATTATGAAAAATAGTTTTTAATGTTTATTTAAATAATTATGGTGATTAGGGTACTTTGAGGCTGAAGTTAAAGAGACTCGTACAAATTTTGAGGTTGGCACGCAAATGAGATAGGCGCGAATATCGAGGTAGCTCGATAATCTTGAGAAGGTAAGTGGTACTTTCTCGAAAATGTGTTCATCATATTGACATGCCCTGATATGTATCCATCACGTAGAATGCATACATGACTATGAAATGCATGAATACATGTTGATATCATTGGTCACACGCATATAAGGCCGTAGGGAGTATGAACTGGCACTGCTGCCTTACCAAGGGTGCACCCATACACCCCGGCTTCGAAAGAGGTGGCCGCTAAAATGGAAGGTAGCATGAGGGGTGCAGTTAACACCTACGATGAAAGACATTGCATATACACATGACATAGCATTATGTACCCTTACTTAGATGATTCATCATCTAACTTGGGCTTTGCCCCTAGAATATTCAAACGTTCCAAGTGGACATTGTAGCAGATACGAGGATAAATGAGGCATGAAATGGCACTTAGCAGAGTGCATGAGAAATGAAATGTATGTAATGTAGCCCTGTATTTAAGTTCTGCTACTTTAGATTTTGAACGTTTGAGGAATGTTGAAGATGTAAGAATTTATTTATGATTAATGTTAAGATACCAGGTTTCGATCATTGCTTCCGTATTTGATATGAATAATGATTCTCTTTCGAGAAAAATGATTGGGAATTCTGGGACGAATTCGAGATATGATGTGATTTAGAATTAAGATAGAAAAGAAAAATTTTATTGTCCCGGAATTGTCTCAAGTTTATAACGCGCTCGGAAAGCGGGGCGTTACAGGGTAAATTGATATACCCACATTTATTTTGATGAAAAAAATTCCCTCCACTTTTAAAGGTTGGTGGGATATTTTTTGATAAAATTTTATCTGATGCAGCATTTATTTTGGGTTATATTATCCACGCATATTAATAAATGTTACGCATGTATGGGTAATTGTTTATAAATTTACCCACACGTAATTATAAATATTATATTTGTGCGGGTATCCATGTATTAGCTGATATGAGAATTTTTTAAATTATATTACCCACACGTATTAATAAATGTTACAAATATGTGGGTAATTATTTATAAACATACCTACACATTATTACAAATGTTATATACGTGTGAGTATCAACGTATCTATGATTTCATACTTAAATTATAATTCTACGTTGTTTTAATATTTATAATTTAAAATAATTTATTTTTTTATTTTATTTGCAAATACAAATAATAAACCTAAAACTAAATCTTTGCACTAAAATTCACCTTTCCCTAAAATTAAATCCCTCTTTTGCTCATCTGCTCATTTCTAAAACTTTAACAAATACACGGTATCATTAACCTCATAATAAGTTTCTATAGGAATAGAGACAAAGTTGTGAAGCTCTGGACCTTTTCCCGTCCTTTCCAACATTTCTCATACCGATTATCTTCTTTATCTTTTCTTTGATTTTTTTGTGTTTAAGGGTTATATTTACAGTTTTTTCTTATTGAATCTATTTTTATTAATTTTAATCAAAAAAGAATTATTAAAATCTAATTAACACTATTATAAGCAATGCCTAATATAATTCTGTAAATGCTTGAATATAATTATTAAGTTATTATAATTAAGCATTAATTATTTGTTGATAATACAATATATTAAAATTATGAACATATTAAAAAGAATACAATATATGATGTGGATCGTACTGCATTAGCGTATCTGGACAAACACGAGAATTCAAAAATATGATTGTAGTGTCGGTGTTCGATATTATGGGCGTAGAGTTCACATACGGTGTCCGTTTTCAGCCTATAATATATGCTTTTGGGGTAGCTCGATAAACAGGATTGAACTAGCCGTTTTGCCGTTATTGTTATCGTGTTTTAACCATTTTAGATTTCTTTTTATGATTATTTATGATTTCTTGATTTTACATTTGAGTTATGTCTTTGTTGTAGGCCTATTCTTTAATCCAGGACGGATTTATACTTTTGATTAATAAATAAATCAAAGCAGCAAAAAAGCAATTTCCATTTCCCTGCAATTCACCCACCCCATTACTAAAAAAAATACGTCTAAATTGATTAATTTAGAGATAAGATACCTTGAGCCTCTATTACTGTTACTGTAAGTGTTAGACCCTAATATCAGATCGTAAAATGTGCCTGCCCACCACCCACCCACGACGGCTTCCCGTCCCAATATACGTTCTAATAAATTCGGGATCGTATGGACTTGGGCCTACAGGCACATGAATACATTGACTTTTTTGACTTGCAATAAACTATACTTTTGATTTAAACCAAAAGCCTCGATAGTTAAAAACTTCAAAAAATAATAATAACACAAATAAATATTAAATGCAATCAAGATCACTGTCAAATAATAAGGATAGGTATCATTGTGCCTAATTAGCTAGTTCACATGTTGAGTAGTCTTTATTATTAAATCAACCCACCAATTTAGAGTAAATAGCCACGTGGTGTTACAAATGACAATTAAGTATTACCATTATATTAATGATAATTTTTTTTAAAAAAAATTAATTTTTAGATGGGAAGTTATTCTATTAGTTTAAATTTAGCGGCATTGTGTAATTGTTATAGTGACGTCGTGTAAGCAATTATTTGAGGTCTTAAAGATCTATTAGTTAATATCTATAAATTTGGTCATTTTATTCTTAATGAATTTTATCACATATATATACCGTATACAATTATATAATAAACTATATAAACTAAGCATACGAAAGCTATTGGACTAACAATTAGAAGATAATAATAACAACAGTACTAAGTAAAAGTAAAGAACTAATATAGAAATATTAGAATGAAAACTTTAAAGAGCAAACTTTCACATTAAAATAAATCGTAGTAGCAGCATTCTCTCTCTCTCTCTGTGTGCAAAATTAAAAATATTTAGAGAATAAGAAAGTGAATGATTTCATTCAATTTTCTGGGATCGATTTTCTTTCAAAATTAAGACTATTTAAAAATGAATTTCCCAGTCTGTCCACACAAGGGGTATAGTTGTACCTTCACACACTCAATAAATTGATTAATTCAAATTCAAATATCATTATTGAAAGAGTATTAAAAAATTAAAAATATCATTATTTTGAAAGAGTATTATATTAATCAACAAACAGAAAAAGTGTATTAGATTAAGTGGCAAACAGCAAAATCCACTTCCTCCTTATATTTTTAATGATTTTTATTATTTTAGGTAACTATTTTTTATTAAATTTATTATATAATTAATTTTTTAAATAAATATTAATTTGATATAATAATTTAAATTATTTTTTTACCATATTTAAGATTATTATTTCAAATTATTATTTTATTAGTTATCATAATCATAAATTATTTTATTTTTATTTAAAAATAAATATAAAAAAAAAAACTTGGGCAGGAACTACACCCACGTATCTCTCTCTCCCTCTCCCTCTTCCTCTCCCTTCCTCCTTCCCCATATGGTCTTTGGGCCCACATAAGAAAATGTACATAATGGCACCTAAGAACCTGTATACAAACCTGTTGTAGTCAAGGGCAGGCTACCAAAATAAGAACGTGAGCCCAAGACTCTCATCTCACATCCATCACCTTCGTCATCATGTGCCACATCACTCACAATCTCATTAAGGTCACAAGCTGCTGTGGGCCTCCACCCATAGTCTTATGCATCACAAGATCCAACTGCTGTGGGCCTATAGCTACAGTCTTACGCGTCACAGGATCTAGCTGTTGTAGGCCTTTACTCACAGTCTTATGCACCACAAGCACAAGTCAATTTCCTCGCCCATCACCACTGCGCGCAAAGGAACCATGCAATGCAGCATATAAGGAATGTAATGGCTCTTGCAGCATTAACGTGATAACCTGGCCCTCATAAGCCAAGCATCAAGCCATACTATGCCCACATAAGAATCCACACACACGAATGCCCTAATGCATATGCTCGCCTAACATACACAAGTCAGTACTCACAAGCCAACCGTGTCATGCTAATGCTCACGCTCCTATAATATATAAAGCATGACCCCTTAATGAATGCAACCCATGATCCAACATCACAAAATGAGGTAATATAGAAACACAATGCCATGCAACACAACTACTAACAATGCTATGATTAATGACATTCATACATCCTCACTTGAATTCCCAATAGAGCTCTTGGCTCTTCCATACATTTCATATTGATTAAGAGCAATAATTCATATAATGATAGCCATGCATCAAGCATGAGTTACCATGGACATGCCACCCAAGATCACTTCTTATTAACTTCTCAAATGATTATCATCATGCTTCCTCATGCAACTCAATTATATTTTTATCTCATGAACCCCCTCGTATATTCATATAGGTGTATTTAACCACATTTTATCATTTTAGAGGATTGAGGGATATCAAAGAAAGCATTTAAAAACACTTTACATTAGCCATCTTACTTGCTTTAGATTAAGAAAAGCCTTAAACCCTTCAAATAATAACCAAAATATATGATATTATATATCAAATCGAAGCCCTTGAATTCTAGTTTATGATGCTTCAAACCGATCAAAAATCCGAGTTCTACATCAAAAGTTATGGCCAAAACAGCGAGACATGCACAGAGTAGTAAAGTTGCAGCCGAGTCGACTCGGCGGAAATCCGAGTCGACTTGGCCCGAGTCAACTCACCCAAAACCGATTCGACTTGGCCCGAGTCGACTTAACCTCCTGGGCGAGTCGACTTGGCCGAGAAAGAAGGAAAAAGGCCAAAAACCCACCGAAAACCTACAAAATAGCCACCAAACCTCCAAAAGCTCTCAAACTAGCTTCCTAACCCACAATGTCATTCCATGAAAGAAAAATATGGGGTGATCAAGCCCCAACGAAACCATGAATGGGACACTACAAGTACTCAAGAAGAGACCCACAACTTTAGGAAAACATGAAAAAATATGGAGGACTTAGCAACCATTGACAAAGGTAGTTCTTACCACCACAAGAAAAACTAACCATGAATACATATATAAATATGCATCACTTTGCAACCGAAATGGGTTACTTTATAAGAGAACAAGACAACAAATGAAACTTGCACAATATATAAATAAAATTGCAAGAAGAACTTGTCTTTAATGGAAAGAATCCAAGAAGAAGAATACACCCAACTACAACCTTCACTTCAAGCTTCAATGGACATCAATAATAAAGAAGAAGAAAGAAGAAAAATGAGAAGAAGAAGGAGAAAGGGGGGGAAACGAGAGAGATATTGGGAATGAAGGAAGAAAGGAAATAAAATGAAAAAAAAAAAAAAAGCAAGGGATGGGAGGGGAATGGCATGCATGCCCATTCCACCTAATCCCCTTAACCCATTCTCCCTTCTCTTTCTAAGATTGCCCCTCAGCCTTTACTCACAACACATAAAAATCTAAGCACATTTTTGACTTTTTGGTATTTTCATTTATTTTCTCCATTTATTTCATTCCCCTTATATAAACTGTAACGCCCTACTCCCACTTACGGGTGTTACTCGTGAACAATTACCCGAATTGTCCACCTGTCCAGTCTTTGGTGAAGGGCGGACCATATTTCCAGAGAAAACGCCCTAGGTGGGAACTAGGCTCGTCCTTCCCTTCCCTTAACCCCAGGATTCACTAGCAGAATTGGGCTTTAATCTCACCGCATTTGATTAAAGAAAACTCATGAAAATGCCCAACCGCCATTTTCTTATTTATTTCAATTCTTTCTCCATCCAAGAATTTTTGTCGGGCTCCATGAAAATCACCATTTAAATCAATTCATTGATTTATTACCAATTTAGGAGGAAAAACTCATAATTTTCGATTTTCCAAATTTCGACATTTTTCTCCAAAATGCCTGAAAAATCCCTTTATTTTGAAAATTCCTCCGGGGTCAAAAATCAATTTAGAAATGCCTCTTAATTCCCCCAAATTCCAAATTTTTAAAAAAATTTGGCCGACGGGGCCCCTCTGGCCCGCCTGGGGCCCCGCGGTGCGCCTGCAACGCGGGGCCGCACGCCCGCGTGGCTACCCCCGCGCCCCCGAGTGCGCACCCGTGCCCTGCAAC
The DNA here is from genome assembly GCF_014633365.1 of Diospyros lotus. Lineage (NCBI taxonomy): Eukaryota > Viridiplantae > Streptophyta > Magnoliopsida > Ericales > Ebenaceae > Diospyros > Diospyros lotus. The sequence continues at coordinate 631,309 of NC_068338.1, forward strand.
CTGCTGCTGCCCCCCTCGCTGCTACCTCTTGCTGCCTTCTACACTTCTTTTCTTCTTTTTTTTTTTCTTTCGACTTTTAAAACCCAGATTTTCTAGAAAATAAACCCAACTAATATACTTCACTTTCCTTCGAATTTTGCCTCTATTAATCCATAATTAAGGATTAAACCAAACTCTTGATGCTTCCATAACATTCTAAAATAAGACTTCACCAAAACTTAGGCTTCCACATGCCCTAAGCCATAATCCAATACCTCACTTTCTAAATGGAAAACATACATTCCAAAATATAAAGTACACACATGCTCTTGGGCTTTAACAAGCCATTATCAAACAAATGAAATTACATCTCATAAATTAAACATAACAAGTTAGGCTTCCCTAAGCCGTAACATACACTTGAATCTTCTTTCCATGCTTCCACATGCCATTCCACCATTTCTTTTACTTTACCATGCTTTCACAACCTACATGTGAGGGTAAAAACCTCATGAGCTATTAATCTCAATAAGGGTGCAATGCCAAATAAATATGAACATAACAAGATTATATGATGCCAAATGCATGCAAATGTGGCTAGGTTTCTTTGCCCTCACAACCCTCCAAGGTTAGAGGCATCAATCCACTGTTTCAACCATGTTCCCAAACTAACCTATGGCCATAAGTCTCATGAACATAAAAGAACATGCTAAATGCAACATATACATTTATGAAACATATTTACAACACATTGCAAGGCCACCCTCCCATGGGGCCATCCCTTATCTCATTCTCCTCTTTGAATCTTTAAATCCTCATTTCAAGAGAGCTTCCATCTTCATTTCCTCCCATCTAAGATGGCATTCAAACAAGAAATTCACTCACTTTGTATTCAAGAACACTAATTAAAGAGAAGAAGAATGCACTTACCTTGATTTCTTCTCTTCTTCTTCACTTTTTCTTCCATGTGAGACTTTCTTATCTCCTTTTCTTTCTTTCCTTCTTCATTTCTTTCTCCAAATGGCCAAAGGAAACCAAAACTTTCTCACTTGCCATTTTATACTAGTTTTCCATATTTCAAGAATAAATCCTAGCCATTGGATTTATTTGGTGAGAATAAATCCTCACCCTCCAAACTAACACAATCCATGGCATTTAGTCTTGCTTAAAATCCACCATTGGATCTTTTCTCACTTTACAAGACAACATCTTAGCCATCCAAAGGAAGCACAATCCATGTGCTTTGTTAGGTTTTAATCCTAGCCTTTGATTTAATTTGGAGATTAAATCTCCATCTACCAATCATTTCTCTTTAAAATCTCTCCACCCATTTGGCAAACCATGTTAACTTCCAAGATTTAATGGCAACCCTTGGATCACTTTTCCAATTCAAGAATTAATCTCATCCTTTGAAATATCATTTATTTCTCATTTAAATTAATGGGACTATTTTCGTAACCATCACATTTGAGAGACATAAATAATTTCTTTCCCATTTAATTTAATGGAACCATTTTCCACCATCTAATGAGAGACCCCTTGAAAGATATAAATGCTTTTTTTCTCATTTAATAAAATCTCCATATTTTTCAAATATTAATGCATGACTAAATTATTTTTTTTTTGGATTTTCTTTAATCCAACACCATAATACCTCTCATTAAATGCTTGAAAGACCAATTATCATTTCTTTTTGCATTTAATTTAATCATTCTCCAACTCATAAATCCACATATATATATACATGCTCCCACATTTTTAATATATATACTTTCTCTCAAATTTCCAAGATTATGCCAAGTGTCACTCTAAGACACAAACTTGGCTTCCATTTCTTTATCTTGGTCATCCATGTGGCAATACCACATTAATTCACCATTTTAGGGAAAATTAATTATTCTCCTCAAATAATTTAATATCCACCATTTTTCCTATTTTTCATAATTAAATTCTTTTATGGAATCACTCCAAATTACCAAAATTCTCATTTCATGAATTATTAATCCCATATCTCCACATAAATACCAATTTGGGATTTTTATTCACTTGCCCACATAATTCCACATAGGAATTATCTCCAATTTATCAAATTACCCCTTTTATTGAATTTCACTATCCAAATTACCAAAATACTCATCTCATAGGGCACCCTCAATCTCAATGATCTAGCACATTCCCAAGGGCATTTTTTTGGAAGTTTTCTTACTTCCTTTCTCATTCTCATAACACCGGTAACACCGGGTGTTACATAAACACATGGGCCCAATCCCATTTCATTAGCCTAACTCAAAAGGTCTCAACAAATCCTTAGGCCCACTTTTGACATTTGTCATATTTTTCATTTTCTTATCTCTTTTTCTATATTCACAAATTTTGCACCCACAAAAATAATGCGCGCGCGCGCACACACACACACATATATATATATAATACCAAGACCCACTTTACCAATGGCCCAAAGCCCAATTCATTTTAGGCCCATTGATTCTCTAAACCCATCCGTTTCTTTGGCCTTAAACACTTGGGCCACTTCCATTTAATTTAAACACATACATTTATTTACATATATTTGCCACATAAAATATTACTCACATTTAATTTAATAGGACAAATTTTCTAATTTCCATAAATAAAATATTTGATAAACTTTTAGACCCATTAAGGGTCGTTACACTCCTCCCTTCTCTTTCTCCCTTATTTCTAATATTGGGATCCACTTAAGAGATAGATCCCATCCAAAACCCTCGCTGTTACATAAGAAAAGTCAACTTGCATTAGAAATCCCAGAGATCTAGATGATCGATCAGTTTTAGAAATATTAAAGAGTATTACAACTTGTGTATCTTAATTTGCTTTTTTCTATATATGCTGTTTTTATACAGTTCACACCTGATTATAAGATGGTGACTGCTCACTTGTCTATAGTCATTCTTAATAAAATTTATAATATTAAAACACCTTTATTTTATTTTAAAAAGGGCTTCCCCCTCCGCTCCCAGAAAAATAATTAAATAAAAAAACGTGTCAGTTTTTTTTTTTTTTTTTCTTTTGACAGTTTTTTCTTTTCAATTACTAATCACATTGAGAGTGGACAAAAATCATCGATCCTCAGACGTGCTGGAAAGGTAGATTAATATTGTTGCACATTGTTAAAACATGCATATAATATATATATATATATAGCACCCTGATGGACTTTTGACCTTTCTATGTCGTTTTTACTTATATCTGCAATCAAATCAAATTTTTATTCTAACCCAATGAAAGTTCTCCTTGACATGGTACTTTCATAATGGGTTTAGGGGTGTGCTTGTTTTCTTCTATTGCAGACAATGAGGATAGAAATATGAGATCGATTCAGGGAGGGAGACAAAGAGAGAAAATACGATGTGAGAATCCATATGTCATTCTTTAATTGAGAAAAGCACATAACACTAGTTCGAATAATTTTTATTTAAAATCTGGATTTTTCTTTAATTATTAAATGGGAACATTTGAAATTCTGAATAGGGTTTTTATCCTACACTTTTTGGATGTGACTTATGTCACATTTAAGAGGGTTTTTTTTTAACTGTTTTTAACTTTAAACTGTAAAGTTAGCACAATTTAAGTTTTATTGAATCAATGTCTGAATACACAAGAAAAAATTAAGTAAATCCCAATACAATTTCAATCATGCTAATTGTGTATGATACAGTTTAGAGCTAAAATAATAATAAAAAACACCATTTCAATGTGGCATAAGTCACATCCTAAAGAGTGCAGCATAGAAGAATCTCTATGAATATATTATGTATAAAACATTTAGGTCCTTGTTTAAAATTTTAGTCAATTACCTTTTTTTATATATATTCTCTAGATCTATACTCCTATATTGTTTGTAATATAGCATTCACTATTTTATTGGAGTTTGATAGTCACTAGACAAATTGACCTAAAAGGCCAGTCTCTGCACTGTGTTTAGGGCAAAAGAAATGACAAATGTTATTGACTTGGTTTCTCTCTCCCAATTAGGCAGCTAGTATTAATTAATTTTAATTGCCATAGACTCCAAGCAGAAATACACAGATCTAGAGCACTTGATATGTCCAAAGCATAGTTACAGAGAGCGGAGCAGAGATCTTCGCGCTGTTTGAACTTAATTTGAAGATCAGTACATTCTGGGTTTTGCTTTGAGTCCTACATCATCCAAACGTTCCAGCTAGGTTCCTCTTTTGCTCTATTATCTCTGTATCTCTGCTTTTTTTTTCATTACTGTAATCAGGGTGGAATTACGTACGTATAGGGATGGGGTGCCAATTGCCATTAAATTGAAAATCTTTCCATTCATATGCAATCTAAATCCCTATTTGCCTCTTAGACTGGATTCTTTATCCTCTTTTGAATGACACTAGTATTAAAAACGGTAGGACTGCAAATTTTTCTAAGTGATTCTCATATTATTAGACCAATAATTTGGATAATCTCATATTATAATATCTATAGGAAGATGATACAGCTCCTGAAATAACTTTTTCCTTTTCTTTTCCTCTCCCAGCGCCTTTCTTTTTTCTGTTTGTACTTTCTAAAAATGCAACTTTCAACCTTTTTTCAAGGTATGTAGATGACAAAAAGAAAATCCTTTACGTATTTAAATTTTTTATGGTTTTATGATTTTAAGTAATATTCATATATTGGTAGACTTGTTATTTAGAATTTAATATTTAAATATTTAATTTAAACTTGTTTTCCTTTTAAATTTCATCCTTAAGTTTTGATGGACACTTTTTATTTATTCTACGATTTTATTATGCTAACTTATCACTCTTTTCAAAATTAGGAGGTAGTACTACTAACCCCTTTAATTCCAATTTTAGGGGGAATAACCCTTCTCTTTGGGAATCACTAAAAACTTGATAAAAAACTGTTTGACTCAATGTATGCCAAAATAATTAGTTATTTTTTAGAATACATAATCTTAGTCATATTTGAAACCATAGTTACTATTCCATGTAAACATATTCGTATGGCCCAAACGTTGCACTTTGACATGTAACTAATAGTTTTGACCTATCAAGTTTTCAAAGCCTTCACAGTAATCAGAAAAATAAGAGTTACTACAACTTGGAATTGGAGATGGATGGGAAAATAGCAACTTCTATTACTGCAATGGTACTACTTATACTCACTGCTGTCCAAACTATTTGTACTGTCATTCCACTCATGAAGTCTAATTAGATTACTTGTACTTTCAACTTTGAATTGATATGAAATGTTGGTATGCTCACCAAAGCATAAAATACTCTTGTGCACTTCTTATTTTTATTATTTTTCTTAAACCGGGTCTACACACCACTATCTAATTGGATAGGCATATTCAAACTTAAGACAAGCCATTCTTGGTCCAAAACACCCACAACTGCAACCTTGTATGAAGAAGAGCTTATAAAAGCCTTTTTTTGTTCAAGAGTGGACATGAAGCTCAAGGGGTTCGCCACTAACTGGTCTACAAACTAGTTGGTTAATTTAATGTTCTGTACTTTTATTATGACCTTAGTGTCATTGCAAAAATTTTGAAAAATTAAGTCACCTGGTATGTGCTAGGACACTCAGTTCCTTATAAGATACAAGAATGACATGATACGTATCAATAAAAAAATTAAAACTTATCGAATAAAAAAAACCTAGCAGGATGTAACGCCCCGTTTTTTCGAGCGCGTTATAATTTAGGATAATTCTAGGATAATAGATTTTTCCTTTCAACTAAAGCTAAATCATATAATTCCTTATATCCATCCTAAAATTTTCATACATTTATCTCGAAAGATATTAATTATAAACATCAAATACGGAAGGTAGAATCGAAACCTGACATCTTAATATTAATCAAAATTTGGTTCTTACATCATCGTTCCTCAACATAACTTAATACATAATATAAGTTCTCAACTAACATTAACCCTAAATAGGATTTTACATCATCATTAACCTAATGGTTATATATCATCATTCTTCAAAACGTTCAGATTTCAAAGTAGCAGAACTTAAATATATGGGTTACATTACATATATTTCATTCATCATTCAATTCATCATGCACTTTGCTAAGTGTCATTTCATATCTCATTCGCCTCGTTTCTGCTACAATCTCTATCTAGAACGTTTGAATATTCTAGGGACAAATCCCAAGTTAGATGATGAATCATCTAAGTAAGGGAACAAAATATTTTATCATACAAGTATGCAATGTCTTACTTCTTCGTAAGGGTCAACTACATCCTTCATGCTACTCACTATTTTTACGATCACCTCTTTCGAAGTCAGGGTGTATGGGGGTACCTTTGGTAAAGCAGCGATGGCAGTTCGTACTCCCAACAGATATAATGCGCGTGATCAATGATATCAATGTGTTCATATGCATTTCATAGCATGTAAATGCAATCTATATGACATATTCACATCAAAATATGACAACATGATAAATCATTTACTTAAAATCAAGTTTTGGGTGGAACCACTTACAAACCAAGCATTTTTCATAAAACTAAATCCAATTGGGAAGTACCACTTACCTTCTCAAGATTATCGGGCTGCCTTAATATTTGCACCTTGCATCGAAATTCGTGCATAGTTTCGATTTGCGTGCCAACCTCAAAATTTGCACAAATCACTTCAACTTTAAGCCTCAAAGCACCCTAATCATCATATTTGTTTAAGTAAGTATTAAAATCTATTTTTTTATAATTTCTTACATTTTCTTTATTTTTCTCTCTATTTCTTTCTATTTTTCCTCAATAAATCCAAACTAAATAATTCTCAAATATTTCATTATAACAATTCATAAAATAATATTCCTGAATTTCTGAAATTTTCTAAAAAATTTTACTTACTTTAACTTAGACTCTTAGGCTTCCTCGATATGCATACCATATCCTCGAAACGCGTTCCCAAACCATTTTCTAGCCCAAAATCTCCAGTATTAATAAATATCTACTTCCTATTTTTTAGGATTTTTTTCGAGAATTTTTTCTATTTTTTTTATTTCCTTCAATTTCTTTTTCTTTTCTTTTCTCCTATTCATCTTCTTCCTCCTATCTCCCCTACTCCTACAATGCGCACTGCCTGCACATCAACCCCTGCCGACCGTCGCTTGGGTCTCCCCCGCCTACCACCGGTCGTCGGGCCATCGCCGCCGTCACTGCTTGTTTCGCCGACAGCCTTTGATCGTCGTTCGCGGCTGTTTCCGTGCAACCATGGCTGCCGAACAGCAGCTTTGCTACTACTGCCATGGCTGATTTCGGTCATTCCAGGCCCCTCAATCTTGACTCCAACACTCTCTCTCAATCTCCATCCCATTTCTTCCCCTTCTCTTGGCCACGATCATTGCCAATTTATAGGCAAAGACGGCTTGAGCTCCGTGCAAAACCTATTTATATATACATATATATCACTGTTGATTGCTTGCCAGCCACGCACATCATATAATAAAAAAATCTCCACAAATCTTACTGTCATTTCCTCAAATCTTGCTGCCATTCTCTTTCGATTTGTGCAAATCTTAGCCATGAAAGATTTTGCAAAGGCTCCATCACGTGCATATTTATATATATATATCTATCATATATTACATTAATATATATAAAAATTACGCATTAAACCCTAATTTTATCACTTGGACAATTCTCTAATTGCAACTATGACCTTAAACCTCAAATTAATTTGTATTACAATACCGAAAATGCAAAATTAATAACTTCAAAGTTACTCAATAATGACGATTTCGCCCCAATGTCCTCACCGGGCCATTGTTTCATCCCAAACCACTAAAGGGTTGTTCCTTACGAAAAACCCGAGCCCCCTCAGGCTTCCGTTGTTTTCTTGGAGGTCCCCTACAATAATTCGATTTTGCAGCCTAAATAGCAGTTGAATTTTAGCTGTACCGAAAATTGTTCCCAATTTGATTTCTTCCGTCACCATAAATCCTATCTCGGGATGCTCATCAATGCCGTATCATTTTCCTTTGGTATCTCGACTTCGGGGCACTCCCTACAGTCGATTTCGCAACTTAATTTATCATTAAACTAATCTTTTGGTATTCCAAACTTATCGAAATTACGTGGCAACCTCATACCAACATTGGGTATTACACATGCTTTCTTATATTGTGTTGTTTTTATATTCTATAAGGAATTGTGTATCATGATATATAGTGGTTAACTCGATTTTTCAAAATCTTCGCAGTGATACCAAAATTACATTGTAACTTTTCTTGAGTTCGATGTTTTAGGGAATACAAAAATAACATAGGAATAGCTTAGTCTCCCACTTTATTTATATACTGCCATGACTTGATGTGTCAAGAGGAAAGAGATGACAGTAAAGACATAAACAGTATAGTACTGGATTATTTATTATCATCGGTATAGATCAAATTTAAACTGGATGCAATTAATAATCCACATGCAAATGTCGGCAAACTGGTTGCCTAGCAGGGTGTCTCCACACCACAGTGGGTGTCAAATTAATCCTTGTTCGAGTATAGAGCTGTAAACGAAAGATCCTTTCAATAAGTGCAACTGCAAGACCTTGGACTTGGGACATTACAACAAGAAAGCCTTTAGGATAAAGAGAATAAGCAAGTGTTGGAAATCTGGGTTATATTATTCATAGTCGTATAGCTGAATATATACAAAGTTATAGCAGCAACAAACTAAAGAATATTATCAGTGTCATCCTATATATATATATATATTTTTTTTTTTAAGTAAAAGAGATATGTATAGATATAAATAAAGCATTTGTACAGAACATAAATCAGGGCATACCCCAATTTACATGATCACGTAAGTAAAGCACACACTCAAGATCAACACAAGACTGTATCTAAAAACATAACAGAAGCAACAACGGAGCTACATAAAATGGAAAGTAACGAACAGCTCTAGATGAAATCAACTCTAGATCCAAAAGCGCTCTAAAACACGTTTTCCAGATGAACGTGAAGACCAGGGAGAAGCTACAAACATGAAGGCAGCCATGGAAGAGCCACCCAGCTGGCAATGTGTACATAGTGACAAATTAGGACCAGAGGAATGAACTAGTAAGTGTCACCAAATGACCCCGAGACACATATTGGAACTGTTAGACCAGGAGGTGCAATGGCACACACCAAAAGGGAGGTGAATTGGTTATTTTAAAAACTTGATAGAACTTTGAAATCCTTTTGATTGAAAATAAAAATTCAATGCAAGTAAGGATAATGAAATGCTAGTAATGATAAACAAATCACATAACATAAGCAAGAGAGAACACAAAGATTTATAGTGGTTCGGCTTCACCCAAGCCTAATCCACTACCTTAACTCCTCACTAAGGATTTTTAAACGATCCACTAAAACCCCCTACTTAAAACAAGTAGGTCCTCTAGTCTGAGACTAGGAAAATTACAAAATCTCCCACTCAAATGGGCCCTCTAGCTATACAAGCTAGGAAAATAAAAATGATACAAATCAAAGAGAGAAGCCAAGAGTTAACACTCTTAGTTACAAGATCTCTCATAATGAAAACAAGGCTTAATAATAAATTTACAATAATAGAACGAAACCTTGGAGAGAAAAATACAACAGTGAAAGTGCAAATTTTATAAGCTCGAGTAAAAATGATTTGAACTCTTAAGATCAACTCGTTCCCATCCATTAGCCTTCTCAAGATCTCCTTGAATTGTATTTACAAGCTTCCCAAAAGATTGAAGAGAAATGTAGTCGTTTGTGACCATTGGAGTTTGAAAAACTAGCCGTTATAAGTTTATGAGAAACACATAGTCGGCAGATAAAAAGGTTAGTTGATTATTTCTTCAAATACAACTAGGCATAGTCGACAAACAATAAATCATAGTCGACTATCTTCAACACAAATTACCCATAGTCAATAGACACATATACATAGTCGATAGATACAAAAATATGAAGAAGATTTTGAAAATCATGTACAAATATAGTCGACAGAAGAAAAGTCATAGTCGACTATTCTTATGCATAGTCGACTATCCTAAATAACATAGTCGACTATTTTCAGGCATAGTCGATAGAATGAAAAACATAGTCAACTATCCTTTTGAGAAGATTGAAAACTTAATAAATCCTCATTTTAATTCTTTTGAAAGCAAGTTGAGATTATCAAAAATATATTTTGAGACAAACCACACTCAACCATACTCAACATATCTTCTATAGATTTTCATATCTTGCTTCAAACTCATTTATTAAAGATTGATTTTCTCATTCATATAATTCATATAGTAGAGATTGATTTTCATATAGTCATTATCAAAACCATTTTATTACCAAGAGTAAAATATCAGGAACAAACACTCAGGGCCACAACCATGAAATCATAGCCCAATTCAGGAGTTACTATTTTACTATGGAGACACACAGGGGTTCTGCCTACTCCAAGTTAATAAGTATGTCGACGTACCGTTTGACTATGGACACGCACAGGGGGTCTGTTTGCTTCAAGTTACTAAGTAGACGACCACCTGAGTAGGCAAAAATAAGAGGCTACAAAGCCACTCTACATGACATCATGTACAAAGTAAAATCTAGGATCGAAGGATAACATCAGTTTCGGTCACCAGAGTCTCGCAACTTCAGGGAAATCACTAACACACCCCAGTGATCCAACACCGTTGTAACACCCAGTGTTACAGGTGTTAAAAGAATGAGAAAGAAAGTGAGAAAAATTCCAAAAATGCCTTGAGAAGGTGTTGGATCCTTGAGATCAAGGGTGCCCTATGAGAAGGGTATTTTGGTAATTTGGATAGTGAAATCCAATATAAAGGGTATTTTAGTAAATTGGAAATAATTCCTATGTGGAATTAGGTATGTAAGTGAATAAAATCCCAATTTGGTGTTTATGTGGAGATATATGGGATTAATAAATTCACAAAGTGTATTTTGGGAATTTTGGAATTAATTCCATAGAGAAAATTAATTATGGAAAATGGGGAAAATGAAGAATATGAAATTATTGGAGAAAATAATTATATTTTCCCTAGGTTGGTGAATTAATGTGGTAATGCCACACGGAGGGATGAGATTAAACTTGGAAGCCAAGGTTAGTGTCTTGTTGTGACACTTGGCATTTTGTGGTTCAAGTATAATTGGGGTGATTTAATTAAATGCAAAAGAAATGATAAATGGTCTTTCAAGCATTTAATGAGAGGCATGGTTATATGGATTAAAGAAAATCCAAAACAAAATGGTAAATGGTCACCATTAATGCCTTGGAAAATATGAGAGTTAAATAAATCAAAAAGGAAAATGGGAAAATGGTCTCCCATTAATGCTTGAGAAAATATGAGATTTATTTAAATGCATAAGAAAGTATTTATGTCTTTCAAAGTGGTCTCTCATGTGATGGTTGGAAAGTGACCAAATTAAATAAATAGAAAAGAAATTCTATTTTTGGGATTTGAAGACAAGATTAAGGGTGGAGAAATGGTCTTGAATTTCCAAGGGTTGAGATTAAAAGTCAAAGAGCACATGGATTGTGTTTTCTTGAATGGTGGGGATTTGGTCTTGAAAAAGGAAAAGAAATCTAAGGGTGGAGATTTAAGAAGAGCAAATGGCATGGATTGTGCTTTTAATTGAAGGTTGAGATCTTCTCTTGAAAAGTAATTAAAATCCAATGGATGGGATTAAAGAAGACAAAAAGCACTTGGATTGTGCTTCTTTGGAGGGATGAGATTTTCTCTCATAAAGTGGGAAAGATCCAATGATGAGGATTTATTCTTGAAATGTTAGAAATAAGTATAAAAAGGGAAAGATGGCTTTATGCTCAAATTTTTATCCATTTGTAGAGCTTGGAAGGAGAAGCCTTCCAAAGAGGAAAGAAAAGAGAAGAAGAAGAATGAAGGAAAGAAAGAGAGAGAAAGAAGTCTCCCATGGAGGAAAAAGTGAAGAAGAAGAAGAAGTAAGGGATCAAGGTAAGATCCATTTTTCTTCTCTTTATTTTGGTTTTCTTTGTATGCAAAGTAAGTTCTTGTTGGAATGCCATCTTAGATGGGAGAAGATGATGATGGGAGGTCTCTTGAAATGAAGATTGGAAGATTCAAGAATGAGGTAAGGGATGGCCCCATGGGAGGGTGGCCTTGCAATGTGTTATAAATATGTTTCATAAATGTATATGTTGCATTTAGCATGTTCTTTTATGTTCATGAGACTTATGGCCATAGGTTAGTTTGAGAACATGGTTGAAATGGTGGGTTGATGCCTCAACCTTGGAGGGTTGTGAGGGCAAAGAAACTTAGCCACATTTGCATGCACTTGGCATCATATAAACTTGTTATGTTCATATTTATTTGTCATTGCACCCTTATTGAGCTTAATAGCTCATGAGGTTTTTATCCTCACATATAGGTTGTGGAAGCATGGAAAAATCAATACAAGGTGGATTGGCATGTGGAGGCATAGAAATGATGATTCAAGTGTATTGTATGGCTTAGGGGAGCCTAACTTGTTATGTTTAATTTATAAGATGTAATTTAATTTGTTTGATAATGGCTTGTTAAAGCCCAAGAGCATGTGTGTATTTTATACTTTGGAATGTATGTTTCCATTTAGAAAGTGGGATCTTGGTTTATGGCTTGTTGAAGCCTAAGGTGTGGTGTAAGTTGCATTGTTAGGTGTGTTGTGAGAAACAACCAAGATGCAAAATAAAAGGGATTTTGTTGGAGAAATAAAGGAAAATTTGAAGGAAAGTGAGGTATTTATTTATTTTAAATTTCTGGAAAATTTGGGATTTAAACGCCTAAGAAAAAAAAAAAAAAGAAGAAAGGAATTGTGGTAGGCAGCTGGAGGCAGCTGCAGAAGGCAGCAGGGGGGCTGCCAGGCACGCGGGCCCGCGCTGGGCGCAAGGCCCCACGCGGGCGTGCGGCCCCGCCCAGGCGAGCGGCTGGGGCGCGCGGGCCGTACTGCAGGCGCACCGCGGGGCCCCGTGCGGGCCCCGCTGGCCAATTTTTTTAAAAAAATTGAAATTTTGGGAAATTAAGGGGCGATTCTAAATGGGTTTTTGGGGCCCCGGAGGAACTTTCAAATAAAGGGATTTTTCGGGCATTTTGGAGAATATTGCCGAAATTTTAAAAATTTAAAAATGATGAGTTTTTCCTCCAAATTTGGTAGTCAATCAATGAATTGATTTTAATGGTGATTTGCGGAGCCCGGTAAAAATTCTTGAATGGGAAAAGAATTAAATGTCAATGAGAAAGTGGCGGTTGGGCATCTTCATGAGTTTCTTTCAATCGTATGCGATGATTAAAGCCCAATTCTGCTAGTGAATCCTGGGGTTCAAGGAAGGGAAGGACGAGCCTAGATCCCACCTAGGGCGTTTCGTCTTGAAACATGGTCCACCCTTCACCAAAGGCTGGGCAGGTGGATAATTCGGGTGATTGTTCACGAGTAACACCCGTAAGTGGGAGCGGGGCATTACAACCGTCAAGTCATATCCAATAGTAGGGCCATCCACCATTTGACTATGGAGACACACAGGGGTTCTTCCCGCTCCAAATTACTAAGTAGAATGGTTTACCTAAGCTAGGAGTGCTGGTTAGTAGGGAGCCGCCAAAAATACCGTAGTACACAGCTTTGTAGAGTATAGGGAAAGGGGATGGTAACTAACCTTGCCCACACAGCACACTATACCTGATAGGCGAGCTAGTTCGTAAACCGCTCGAAACCTCGCCAGCACCGGTTGTTGTGCTCGCACCACAAAAAATATACCATCACCTGCAAGACCAAACAATTAGCAACATGCCAAGGATTTTTACCTTTCCACTGAGCCGCTACCCAAAGGATCCTCATATCCCATTGACGCCAGGGCTATGCAAATTTCTTCGAAATCCAAAAAAACGACACCACCTGCTTAGAATAGGAACATTCAAAGAATAGATGACTATGTCTCTCAAAATCTACCCTGCAAAGAAAACATCTGTTGGGAAATGGAAGAAACAGGTTAATGCGGTCAAGAGTATATAATTGTTCCCTAACTGCTAACCATAGAATAAATGAATGCGCAGGGACTTCATACCCAAACCAAACCAACTGATACCATGGGACTCGATATCGTTGTTCTAACAAACCATGTAATACCGACCTAACAAAGAAGGTACCATTTGGGGCCGGGGTCCAAACCAGCACATCACTACTCCCAACCCAATAGGGGCCTCGACATCTTGTGCTAGATAAGCTCTAGAGATGGAGATGTCCAGTCCGACAGCCACTCCCAGCTATCATCTACAGTGATGTCAGAACATGATCCGTAATCGGGATATCGAGTTGACGGGGGAGTTGACAGGAGAAACGATCGACAAGGATCCCAAGGGGGTGCCACTTATCGTACCACAGAAAAACACAATTACCATCCCTTACCTGCCACCCAAACTTATCTTTGACCACACGCCGTATAGATAAGAGCTTCCTCTAGTACCAAGGGCAGGAATGTGGCACGGAGAGCATCCATAGGCACTTGTTCTTGATCCGAAACGTGTGGATCCATTTTACCCACAAGGACTCACTCTTACCAGATAAGAGCATCCAGATTAACTTTGTCAGCATTGCCTTGTTCCATAAAAAAAGAGGTTTTAATCCAAGACCTCCTTGCTCATTGGGATAGCACACATCACGCCATGCGACCTTAGCTTTGTGGGAATCCTTGTCTGACCCACTCCAAAGGAAATTCCTAATGATGCCCTCTAACTCCTTAATCACATGCTTAGGCAACAAGAAGACAGATGCCCAATACAGGAATATCATAGCAAGAATTGAATGAGTTAGCTAAAGTCTACCCCCAAAAGACAAAGACCGACTGTTCCATGAGCACACCTGACTCCTCTTTATCCAAGATGGGCTTGCAATCCCTGTAGGCTAGCTTCGTCGATAATAAGGGGACCCCCAGGTACCTCATGGGGAGTTGACCTCTACGGAATGCTGAAGCAAGGAGCAGACTCTCTCTCAAAGTCTCATCCCAACAAGACACAAAGCAATCACTCTTGGTGGGATTAATGCACAAACCAGACATCAAAGAAAATTTCCCCAAGCACTCCTTAAGGAATCTAATGGAAGCAACGTCTCCGTGGGAGAATAATAAGAGGTCATCAGCAAACATGAGCACCACTGTCTTGGATTGCTCACATCGCCAATGAAACTTGAAATCGGGAGACTAGACATGTCGACTGACGATACCCTGCAACACTTGCATGACCAACACAAACAGATAAGGCAAAAGCGGGTCTCCTTGCCTCAGGCCCCTACCTCCCCCAAAAAACCCATGCAGTTGGCCATTAATCTTGACTGAGAAGCGAGGGGTGGTGACACCCTCATGAATCCATCCACAGAACCTGGGCGGGAAGTTCATCAACTGAAGGATAGATAATGGGAAATCCCATTCAACTGAGTTATAAGCCGATGCCAGGTTTACTTTCATAGCACACTTCGATTGACCCTTATGAAGATTGTATTGATGTACTAGCTCTTGGGCCAGTAAGACATTATCTCCTATTGATCGACTTGGCACAAAAGCTACTTGGAACTCATCGACCAAGTCTGGAAGCACTATCTTCAGCCTATTTGCCAAGATAGGAGATAATGTGAGTAGTTACAGTCAACATATGAGTAACATGTGAGTAATATGCCCCCACGGGGTAGATTAGCGTGGAAGAGGGAGGGGATGGTAAGGACGTCACAGGTTCGAGTGGTGGGAGGAGCAGCTTGGATACAAGTGATGTAATTCCTGTTGGACTATGTGTCATTGGAGCCAATACTGACTCTGCTGACTGAGATCAAACTTGGGTTTACCTGCCTGTGGTTCTTGGGGGGGGGGGTTCATAGGCCCAAGATTAGGGGAGCGTAAGCACCAATACTTGGACTATCAAAAAAAAAAATGCAAGTAATATGTGGATAATACTTCTATACGTAACATTAGTTAGCTACTATTAAGCTAACATTACCTTAGTATTGATTAGAGCAATAACTTTCCTTCATTAAAATATTCAGAGTTATAATTTTGTGTGAAAGAACATTTTGAAAACATTTTTTTTTTATCAAAGCAAAACTTTAAACACACAACACATTCCTTGTAAAGAGCCTCATGGTGCTACATACCAACATCCTCCTTTAGTCTCTTTTATTATAAAGTTGTATTATAGAGATCATAAATAGATTTTATGGGTGTTAAATTTGTGGTGTTATTGTCAAATTTTGGCATCTAATTATTACATGTTGATTATGTATAGTTATCATGTATTAGTTAGATGTCGTTTCCTTTTTTTTTTTTTTTTCCCTTTTTTAAGTGAATTACTATGCTAACCCTCTAAAGTAAAGTGGTAAGGCTACCAACCCCTCCACACTTTATTTTTTTTAATGCCTCCCTTAACACACATATTTTTGACAAAAAGTAACCTTTATTTTATAATTCATTGTAAATTAAGCTCTTAAAAACTAAAACAACCTCGTATGTTTTGAAATAGAAATACAACAATTAAGATGTATAAATTGTGCCAAATAAAAAAGTAGGATTATACTTAAAATTGTTTTCCTAAGCCTTTTATGTTTGGTCAAATTTATGACACTTATGCTACTAGCTAATAGTTTTAATTCATATTTAGTAACTATAATTCATGATAGCTTTGTAAAGACAAAACTCTGTGGGCTACATTGGTCTAAAAGGGAGTTTTGAGAGGTATGATAGCATTACATCCTGTAACATCCCGCATCGAGCGATAGGAAGGACCAGAACAACTTACCCTGATGGGCCTACATGAACTTCACAGGGGGTTACCCATCCTTGAACTGCTCCCAGCTCAAGCACGCTTAACCCCAGAGTTCTTTGCCTACATTCAACCCAAAAGGTATCTAGCTGGTGTTGTTTCCTTTCTTACACTATCCTCGATATATACTAACTTCTCTGGGCTCTTGGGGTATTATATTCTCCCCTTCTTAAGCACATGACATCCTTGTCATGCGAGCTTACAACTGGTCCCAGATCTCTCCCCCCTTGCATGGCCGATGTGGGATTTGCCTAAGGTGCCTACACACACCCCCCCCATAGGGGCCTACACGCCCCTCTCGGGACTCAGCCTCCTCGTTGAGGTTTGCCCCACCAACGCGCTCAGAGGCTCGGGGGTTGGCTCTGATACCACCTGTAACATCCCGCATCGAGCGATAGGAAGGACCAGAACAACTTACCCTGATGGGCCTACATGAACTTCCCAGGGGGTCACCCATCCTTGAACTGCTCCCAGCTCAAGTACGCTTAACCCAGAGTTCTTTGCTTATATTCAGCCCAAAAGGTATCCAGCTGGTGTTGTTTCCTTTCTTACACTATCCTCGATATATACTAACTTCTATAGGCTCTCGGGGTATTACACATCCCTCCTTACTTTTGAGAGTTGATAACATATTAATTGTCTCTTTTTAATACGTCTAATTATTGAAATTAACAAGTAGAGTCAAAACATTCAATTAAAGTAATGTAACATATGTATTACTTATCTATAACATTACCAATGTTTGGCTCTTGTAAATATTTTTTCTATTTTTTGTCAAACAAATTTTAAGAATTAGAAGTTTTGGTATATTGTAATTTAATGATACAAATAATTATTTCTGTATTAAAAAAGTTTTTTGTTCACTCAAACTTTCATTTAAGCTTATGCTCTGGATTTGTCTATTTATGCTTGGAGTAGTGCTCCTGCTTTTATCATATTGAAAGATTTGGTTGCACATTCTAGCAATGACAAGTCTAGCAAAAGTATTTAAAATAACTTGGAATGACGCTCCTTTACGAGCGCGCCCATCGCTCAACTCTTTGATTTTGACAAAAAAGGTAAATCACAAGAGGCCGCATGCCCAAGGAATCGAACCCGTGCACAACAAGTTGGTGGGTGGCCGACAAGCACTTAAAGTCCATCCTTGAGCCACACGACTTGGCCATGAGGGGCAAGTCTTTAAAATAATTTAAGTATTAATCAATAGGGTTAATAACCTATTTTATACTGAACCTAGAGTTAATAGTCTGATTTCATGCATCATTTAAAACAGTGTCCTATATATAAATATTTTACTCTTTTTCTATCCTAAAATTTTCACTTGTTATGTTACTTGATTTTAAGGTTGCAAATGAGGAGACCTAAACTTCGTTGAGCTCAAGCTCGACTCAATGAGTAAGTGTATGAGCTGTGAGTCCTTCCTAGAGAGCCATATAACATTAACGAAGATTAGGAAACCAAGATATATTTTCCTTCATTATTGGCAAGTGTGTCTGAAATTGTGTACGTGTGTTCTGCAACTGGTCCTATTACTCATAATTTAGATATATTTTCGTTTAAGCTTAACTTGGATGCAGTGAATAGTCCTTTTATTGTAACAAAAGTAAATACGTTGTAAGTAAGTGACAAAAGGAAAAGCAGTTGTTGTCGAAAATCACTTACAAAACAAGGTTAGTGCACAATAATAATTGAACTAGAAACTGAAACAATACACGAAGTAAAGAGAAAACTTCTCTTTGGCAATGGCAGTCATGAAGACTGCTCCAAGGCTCAAATCTAGTATGTCCATTCACCACTTAGATAACACCAACGAATAGGGACCACAAAGCCACAAAGAAGCCCCCAAACCAAAAGCTCAGAAAACCCCCAACAAGTCTTGGCCGAAACAAAACGAAGCCCTCTCTCCCCATTCGATCAAAGCCACACAAAGTAAGTCACCACAAAAGGTAGATCGGTCACAAAGACGATAGGTCAAAAGCATAAAGCTAAGAGAGAAAACTTACTAGTAAAAGAGACCTAAGTCTAGAATATGTAGAGGTTGAGATCGGCATCGAAGGATCGCTTTTCGCACATAAGGAAAGGTGGACGCGAGAATAGAAAGGATAAATCAACCCATAAAAGGCAGGAAGACCCCAATCACAATCGTCCGAACATGGAAGGAGAAAGGAAGCAATCGACCAAGGAAGGAAACACAAGAGGGACTAGGGTTTCGGCCACGAGAGGGAAACACCAAGAAAGGGCCACACAATGGTCTTATATATGAGGGCTTTAGGGCTAAGCAAGGTGGGCTTAGGCTTCAACAAAATGGGCTCTTTCATATCTTGAGCAAATGAGTTAAAGCCCATTTCTCCTCCAAAGATATGATTAAGGGCTTGTGGCCCATCTTCTAAAATGGGCTACCAAATAATTGGTGACGGACTTGGGTTCTTCAATCTTGGGCCGAAGCCTATGAAGATAAAACCGACCCAAAAAATCATCACAGCCTTGGGCCTCATTAGGAAACACAAACCCAACAATCTCCACCTTGATTCCTAATGAGGCCAGCACACATAGGCAACAAGAAACAAGCACATGCAACAAATGCATTCATCCACACAGGGAATGCAACAAATGCATAAACATGCAACAAATACATTCATCCACATCGGAAATAGATTCATTATGCAACAAATGCATAAACATGAGCTACCTCTCTTTCCATCCCACTTAGGTTTCGATCTCACTAATCCTCCCACTTAGGTTAGGATTGACTCTTCACCTTGCTCGAGGTGGTGGAAATAAGGATACTTGACCCTTCTCTAAAATGGAATGACGGATACACAATCCTTATCCATTGACTCATCCTCCCACTTAGGCTAAGAATCTTTCTAATCCTCCTACTTAGGATGGGATCTTTCACTCATCTTACCACTTAGGCTAGGATCTCACTCATCCGACCACTTAGGTTTGGATTTCTTTCATCATACCACTTAGGATCTACCTCATCCTTCCTTTAATATACCTCACTTGGATCATATGAGTTAATCACATTTGCATCAGAGCATCGGGTAAAGCCCGCATCGACCTTTTATCTAATAAATACATCCCTTCCAGAAGTCGGGGTTTGTTGCACATATTAGCTCTAGAATTACTATGGTTATCCAAGTAGGGGGTACAATCAAACAAACTATAACTGATTTAATGAGCCATTCGCAGTTTCATAGTCTAAATTAGTTCATACTTACACATGCATGGCTTAATCTTTGAGACAAGCATATGACTACTGGCAGGATCAACCAGGAAGCATTCTTGTACAACGTTGGTGCCGCGTGACCCTGCGACCAAGCAACAGGGGGATCAGGACGGGCACGACAGTTGTTCGCATCTATCGGTCAGTGGGTAGACCATGGTCGATGACCCGTCACCCCCATTTGCATTCGACATCCTGGAGAACGAGTGGATGTCTGTGAGACGTTGGTGCAACAAGACCAGGTAAGGCGAATGCAGGGCACGGACGACACTTCGAGGTTCGCCCCGAGCTGTGAGCACGGCTCGTTGACGAAACGAGACACATTTTTGGAATCAATTCCCTCGCTTTAGGTATGAGGCACAAGAACCCACCAAGTGCCTAAGGCAAGAAGCTCGCTCGAGGTAACATCTGAAGCGGGGTGGATGGGCGAACATCGCTGCACAAGCAGGGACATGATCGACCCTCACAACCCAAGCACCACTTACACGCCATCATGTTCGCTTTGCAACAACTCCACTGGACGCGTCACACGCCCATCAAGGACTAAGCCCGACGAAAGCACAAAACACCAGGCAAAGTCGAGCGAGCACCGCTTAGCATGGAAGGAAAATAATATCCGAAGATGACAGCCAATGAAGAGATCAGAAGGGAACCACGTGGCTACACAACGCACGCACCGTACGAGCCACCAACGTCAAAAACCCAACCAAAGCGTTATCCTAGCAACCGCGGGGCACGGCTTAACAAGGCCCAATGCATCACGACGCTATCCGTTCAACCTATACACGACCACAAGCAATCGATGGCAACCTTTAGCACGTCCTGCGATATCCCTTCCAAAGTCGTGATATGACGGGCCAATGATCGAGCACGCCTACGCGAGGCCTAACGCATCATGACACTGTCCGTTCCACTTCGCGTGGTCTTGCGGCATCCCTTTCGGCATTGTGATACGATCAACCATGCATAGGCACACCCGGGGGCAAAGCCCTACTGGCCCCCAGGCACATCACGCGCTAGGCAACTGCAATTTTGTAACACCCCCGTCTTCTATAACCAAAGGACTCATAAACACATCCGAGGTGTTAAAGGAATCCTGATATACGGAAGCTAGAATTGAACCTGAAGTGGTAGGATTCCTACTATTTTTATATATGAATCAAGTACAACACTTATAATACAACCATAAAATAGAAGTCTGATACATACTTTAATCTAAATAACCCAACTGTCATTCATATTACAACATATAGCTTGCACACAGAATTGAAAACTAAAATACAAGGTCTAAACATCTACCACCTTCTTGCTTTTCCCAAAACTCGAGCTCGGGGTACCTGGAGAGTCAGACTTACCTGGGATGTCGAATATCCCAGGAGTATGAACACTCAAGTTAGATAGTTATATCTAAGTGAGGTGGTTTGTGAAGTGAAGAAATAAATGCATGAACATGCCAAAAATAAATGAGATGCTATGCAGTTTCTCCCCTCTGTGGAAGCCCATGCCAGGGTGTTGCAATCACCCCCGCGCTGACATGTCCATCACACCAAACCATTTCACGGTCCCGGACCATACATGTCAGCCCCCCCAAGCTTGCCACAGCCACAAATGCAACGAAACATAATGAACATAAGGAAAATATGCATGAAACATAAGGAAGAGTGAAATGCAACCAAAAACCTCACACAAATGTAAGCAAATGTGATCAATGTGTACCAAATAAATGTATAAACCACTCACCGAAGCTTCCCACTTCTTGGTTGCACAAATTCACGGCCGAACGTCGCTCCAAGTGGACTGTTCTATAAAAACTGAGACCCTTTTGTATCCAAACCTAAAATATTTTTAGATAGGTAAGTAGCCACTAAAAGTAGGAGTTTGCATGAGAAATTTCAATCCAAGAAGCCCTCTCATGCGTCCACAAGCGCGGCCACAAGGACTGCCACGCGCCTGGACCCACAGCTCTGTTGGGCGCGTGCGGCTCAGGCGCCTGACAGGACTTTCGACCCCGAAAATTAAAATGAGCATAACTCTCTCATTTTAACTCTGATTCGAGTGCCGTTTGAACCCACAGACTCGTCTCTCGATCCTCTACGTGATTATAGAAAAACAATGAGCTTACCTTTCAGTTTTGGTTACTATTTTGCACGGATTTCAAGGAGGCTCGCGCCTTCCAACGGCTTGCTTTTGGCTCCTACTCGGGCAGGGTTTCCTTCCCTTCTTTCCAGCAGAGTTTCCCCTCCTTTATAAGAAACTTAACTCCTTAATTTTGTGGCCAAAATCCCAACCCAAAGCATTCTTATATAGTGCCCTTAAATCCATAGGATTGAGACACTTGGCTTTCTAAGATGGTGACACTTGGCACTTGAGATTTGCACCAAAATTATTACTCTCTTCCCATGGTGACAAGTGACCCTTGAGATATGAGCCTCATCATGACAATTTAAACCCTTCAACGAATGGATTTTTGCTACTTGTTATGGAGATTTGAGCCATAATGATTGCTTTCATCCTACGGCGCCACGTGTCCTCGAGATATGAGCTTTCATCATTACTTTCTTCCTACTATGACATGTGTCCCTCGAGATGTGAGCCTTCATCATTGCTTCCATCCTACGACGCCATGTGTCCCTCGAGATTGGTGTTTAATCATTACTTTTGATTTTCCATCCAAATTGTGCCACGTGTCCATGTAATCATTTCTACCCATGTGTCTCCATCCATATGGTGACATGTGTCAATGTAATCATTCCTATCCATGTGCCTCCATCCAAATGGTGACATGTGTCCCTTAATTGAATTTAATTTGGGTTTGAACTCCATAGCCACTTTTGATATCTTTTTGGAATCCAAAGTTAGGTTTAAATAAATTTTGAAGTCCATTGCCCTTAAGTCCACTAAAGATCCTTGAATCTCACAAATTCCCGAGTCTTCGAGAACCTAAAGAAAATGGGGAAATTGTTTCATTTATTAAATAGAAATAGCTTACATGTTTTCGAGTATTACAAATTTTCTTTCATTTGATAGCCCACGTTGTTAGCCCACCGCAACTGCCAGCGGTCCTAGGCATGCTTGTTGTGCGATGCGTGGCCATGCAACAAGCACATGTCCTGCATGGCTACTGTTTTCCTGGGCACCCCATGCTGCTGACTTCCTACCCCCCCTTATAATAGCATTTTGAGCAATCCTTTGAGTGATAGGAGGAAACATTGACATTTTTGAGGAGTCATAATTTGGGTTTTAAAAATATATATTTATTATTTTGAAGTGATTTTTTGCACAGAGGCAAGAAATAATTCAAAAAACACTAGGAAAAAATTTAAAACAAATTTAAGACCAGAAAATATTTTTTTAAATTAATTTAGGAAAATAATTATTTAAAAATAATTTTAATTACAAAAAATACAGAAAATTCTTGAAAATGATTTTGAAAATTAATATATGACTCCCAAAAATATTTGGAAGAGCATCTGAACCCAAACACGTTGTTGGCCAACGGTGGTGCCGACACAGTTGGCTTAGCATGCCATTCCGGGACAGAACCTGTCAGCTTGTTGCCCCATGGCATCGCACCACCATTGGGCATCGTGGCATCAATCGTTCCGAGGAATACCCACCACCTCTGGCAACATGCAACCCATGGCAACACACAAAACGACCGCTTGGCACTGAAGAGCCCTTTAAATTTATAATCGGGCACTTGGTCGGGGGGTCGCCGAGGGCCAGTGACTGGCTGGCGGATGGAGGCGGTGGGGGGCTAAAGGTAGCATCCGACGGTGGCAAGGGGGGTCCAACCACTGCTATTGCCAGCACACCGAGGCATGCTTTCTGTACCATGCATGGCCATGCGACATGCACATGGCCTGCATGGGTGTGCTTGCCTGCATGCCTTGGTGCCCCATGCTGTTGACTACCTTCCCCCCCCTCCCCCCTTATAATAGCATTTTCAGCTATCCTTTGAGTGACAGGAGGAAACATTGGAAATTTTGAGGAGTCATAATTGGGGTTTTAAAAATATATACTTATTATTTTGATCCTATTTTATGTGAAAAGCTAGAAATAATTCAACAAACACTAGGAAAAAATTTTAAAAAAATTGAGAATGAAAAATAATTTTTTTAATTTACTTACGAAAATTATTATTATAAAATCAAAAAATTACAAAAAATACAAAAAAAATCATGTGGAATGACTTGGAAAATTAGTAGATGTATCCCAAAAATATTTGCGATCAAATTTACTTAATTATATGGATGGAAAAAATTAACAAGAAATTGAGAAAATATAAAATAATTGGCTAAAAATATTTAAAAATTCTAAAAAATTAGTGAAAATGGTTTTGAGTTGAACAAGTGTTGAAATATGAACTGGGAGTTGAACAAGTGAATATGAATGTTGAAACATTAACTGGGTGCATGCAAACTTCTACACATATGCTCGGCGAATATGAAAAATGTAAGAATTTTGCTTGTGCGATGGGGGTTACAAGACATTTGGGGACATCTTGACATTCTTGTATGAATAACATATAGTTTAGAACTTCGAAAATCCATCTTCTTCAATCTTGAAAGTTGTCCAGAGTAAAAAAAAAAAAGGGAAAACGAGCACGAGAACCTCATTTTGCAAAGCATGGTCGTTTTTAGGAATGGTGCCCTAGGGGCCTATGATGTTGGGGGGTGGAGGGGGAGGGGGCGCAGCAGCAAGCAAGCAAGCCAGTTGAGGGCCCTCAGTGCGCCTGCAGCGCGCCATGCTGCCCTCCCGCGCCTGCGCCAGCTCCCCTGCCAGCAAGCCCGCCCCTTCACTCAGGCCCTCCTGCCAGCCCACCCTAACTTGCACGCTCGTCCGCCTGCCAGACCGCCCCAGCCCGCATGCGAGCCCGCCTGCTAGCTCACCCCCGTGCATGCCTTCTTATCAGCTTGCCCCAGCCCATGCTCTCACATGCCAGCCTGTCCCCCTGTCATCACTCCCTCGCCTACCCGCGCATCCCCCTGCCAGCCACCCTGCGCCCATACGCCATCCAGCCTGCCTGCAAGTGCACAGTGGCGTGCCTTGGCATCCTGGCCTACGTTCGGGGGCTCACCAGGGACTTGGGGTAGACTTGACTTGCTTGGCTAATTTTGTCTAAGTCCACGGGCGTGGGGCGGTATCGGTTGGCTATAGGTTCGTCTAAGTCCCCGTGAGGTAAGGGATTTTGGGGCAGGCTTGTGTTGGCTATATTTCGTATAAGCTAGGGCGTGGGTGTGGGCAAGGGGTTGGCTCGCCTTAGTTGGTTGGGAAAATCCCAAGCCTTAACTCCGAGACGGCGTGAGAGAGAAGAGGGAGAGATGGGGAAGTCTTAACTTGCGGTGATTCGGGTTTAGGTTCTTCCTCATCTCGTGGAGGAAGGAAGACGAGGGAGGGACGAACCAAGGGCCAGGGCAACCTCGTGGGTAAGAAAATGGTAAATGGGTGGGTGAAGAGGGGAGGGACGAATCGGAGCGACAAAGGGCTAAATCTTAGTAGATCGTGGCAGCAAGGCCACTCTGCCACTTATAATACCCCGTCACCTATTTAAGTCGTTTGCAAAGGATTCTAGCCGCAGCTCAGTGGGAATTGTACTACGTGGCGGCCCACACGGCTGGTCCACCGCACAGGTTGCGCCGACGACAAGTGCCTTTGGGGGTCGGATGGCCCCTACTGTGGGTCAGCAAACGGGCGGCGGGCGCACGCATCGCTTTTAGCCTGGATTCTGACTTAGAGGCGTTCAGTCATAATCCGATGCACGGTAGCTTCGCGCCACTGGCTTTTCAAGGAAGCACGATAACCAATTGTGTGAATGAACGGTTCCTCTCGTACTAGGTTGAATTACTATCATGAAACTGTCATCAGTAGCATAAAACTAACCTGTCTCACGACAGTCTAAACCCAGCTCACGTTCTTTATTAGTGGAGGAACAATCCAACACTTGGTGAATTCTGCTTCACAATGATAGGAAGAGCAGACATCAAAGGATCAAAAAGCAACGTCGCTATGAATGCTTGGCTACCACAAGCCAGTTATCCTTGTGGTAACTTTTTTGACACCTCTAGCTTCAAATCCTGAAGGTCTAAAGGATCGTTAGGCCTCACTTTCATGATTCGTATTTGTAACACCCCCTCTCCTAGAACTGCCCGAGAAGAGGTGCTACGGGGAAAATAAAATAAACTAACTGATAATCTGAAATCTGATACCATGACTGAACATCTTAATCAATTGGAATAAAAACTCTTAGTCAATACAAACTGAAATGCATAAACTCTTACTGAGGGACAATCCCTCAACTGAAATATAAAATAAGATCTAATCTAAGAAAACTCTATAGAACTCAATAAACTCCCAGACATCTTTTATCTTGAGCGGCTCCACGTACACACACTACTGAACACTGCTGCTAGGCCCCACATCTGATACTCCCCTGCTAGAACCTGGAGGGGTGAAGAGTACAAGGTGAGCTACAAAAGCTCAGCAAGTAATAAGCTGGAAAGAATACTGAAGCTGAATCGAAGAATATCGATACTGATAAATAACTCACTGATCTTGTACTTAATAATCACTGTCCGATTGCATTCATAAAAATGTAATGCACATAAACTGTAAACTAAATGCAGGTATGCAACTTTGGCTCATAGGCCCACATAATCTGATAATACATACCTGTCTGATCTAAAACCTGCATACATAAAAACTGTAAGCACATACTGTGGGCAAAGCCCCTAGCCCCTTGGTTGCCACCAGGCGAGCAACTCATAAACTGAGCTGAAACTGAAACTGATGGGATCCTCGCGAACAAGCCGCCTAGCGCGCATAATGCAATGCAATGCTCACATAAATGCTGGCACACGATATGTAGTGCTCCATATAAAGTCATGCTCAATGCTCATACCAAAATGTATGCACATAATCTCACAAAATAATGCTAATCATGTCAAAATAAAATAATGCTGAACATGATATGATCTTCATCTATATATTGGAATACAAAGATTCTATGAATTATGATTTATGGTATGGGTATGATTAACTTGTCATGTTCTGGCTTATGAATTCAATGTTGGAAGGTATTGAATACATTGATTGAATTAAACTTGAATTAGGACTCACTGGAAGCTAAATTAGATTTCTGGAAAAGTCATCCAGATATCAGAAAGGATATCAGGATAAGAAGAAAGACATCCAGATATGAAGAAGGCTCATCCGGATACACTGACATTCAAAGAAGAAGCTATTCGGATATGCTGGGAAGCATTCGGATATGAACTAGGACATCCGGATATGATTTTGGTCCTCCGAGTGGGTCATGAAAAGAGAAGGGGGATTGGCCCCCCACCCACTCGATCATGATCGAGTGGGTCTTCATTCACTTGGATTTGAGGGCTTCTTTTGCCTTTTGTCTTGGTTTGGATCCCTGTTCGCTCCAATACTTGACTTAGAGCCTTAATAATGCGGGTGCATCAACTTAGAGCCCAATTTCAGCCTTGATGCGGCCGGGATCTCTCAAAACTCAAAACACAAACGTTTTAGATAATTCTCGTGGATTTCTATAGGATTTTGAATAACCATAATCAGAGACTATGCGAGAGAGTTACATCGAAAAAAACCAAAGTAGTGTTATACCCACTCGGTCATGACCGAGTGGGTCCTCCCTGCTTGGTCTCGGCTTGACCTCCTGCTCTTTCATCTTGTTTTCGTTGATCTCCTGCAACCCATAGGCCCTTTGGGCTTCATGTCCATCTCTCGCAACTCTTTTAGGTTTCGTGATGCTCCAAGTTTGCAAGGCATATCAATTGTTCCCTACTCTTTCGGCCAAGAGTTCTAGGTGGAAAAGTATCTTGTCCTGTAAACTTTTGAACATTACATCTCTTTTAGCCCATTCATCTTCTACACATCCTCTCGAGCTTGTTCGTACACCGTGCCTTTAAATTTTCTAGGCTTTGGTGCTTTTCAATTCCTTTGCAAAAGCATGAGGTAGATATATTAGTAAATTCATAGATGTCGAACTATGCACCAGATAATGAGTTTGATTATGCTCCCAGTTATTGCATTATGCATAGGACAATAGGCTTGCATTTTCTTTTCCCTTGTTGCTAGGCTTTAAGGGGGACAACGGGCATGCATTTATTTGTCCTCCCATTGTCAGGCCATAAGCGGGACAATGGGGTTGCATTGAGTTTTTCCCTTATTACCGGGCTATAAGCGTGGCAACGGGCTTGAGTTGGTTTTTCCCTCATTGTTAGGCGGTGAGCAGGACAACGGGATTGAATGTACTTTTACCTCATTGCCGGGTTATGAGCGGGACAACGGGCTTGAATTTTGTTTTACCTCATTGTTGGGCTATGAGCGGGACAACGGGCTTGAATGTACTTTTACCTCATCCTCGTTGCCGGGCTATGAGCGAGGCTATGGGCTTGAATGTATTTTTACCTCATTGCCAAGCTATGAGCAGGGCAACAGGTTTGAATTTATTTTTTCCTCATTGCCGAGCCATGAGCGGGGCAACGGGTTTGAGTTTGTTTTTATTTCTTGGAAACAAAACATAGCAAACAAACTTTCATAAAGCAATGTGTAATGAAAATGCTGACTTTTTTGAATGGTTTAGTAAATAAGTGAGTACATCCACTGTTTCATTTTGGGGTCTTATTGTTGCCTCTGATCCCGAAATACACAGGTTATGCACAATTTCAAGCAGTTTAGTTTTTCGATCTTTAACATAGGCTCTCTTGAATGTGTCTAAATTTTGCTCCCAGTTTTCTCTTTGAGGGCATTAATGATAGCTAACCATCTTTCCCCAAGGGCCTGTCCCTTCGTGGCTTGCCTTATGGAAAAAGAGGAGTCCCCTGCCATAGTTTCACCACCCAAGATGACATATATGGGATCATGAACTGGTTCATTGTCTAGAGGTGGATTCTCTCCGTAATACCTTCCTCTTTCTTGACGTCTCTGATTTAATCTCTCTCACTCTTCCTGTCTATCTTCTCTTCTTTGAGGCTCCCTGTCTTTGACCTGTACATACCTTCGAAGATGTTCTTCGCGAACTAGTATCTTGATCTGATCTCTCAATTCCTGGTACTGGTCAGTGGAATGACCATGAGTTCTGTGATATCTGCAATATTCTTCTTTATTCTTCCCCATGGGATGGTCAACCTTTTTCGGGAGTTTAAAAAGACCTGACCCATTGATGGCTGCAAGTATGGTCGATCAAGGTTGAAGGAGTCTTATGTAATGGTGGAACTGGGGCCGAGGTATATTTGATCCCCTAACTTGTCTGGAGTTTTCTTCAACATCGCGTTCCTTTCTTTTTCGCTCTTTGTCCTCATTCCGACCTACAACTCTCATAACTTCCGTATGGAGCACGTATTTATTTGGTCTAGCAAACAAATCTACTAGGGATGTTGGTGGGTCCAAAGATTTCTTGTAGGGGAGTTAGCCGTGTTCCGTGTAACATAGAAGACACTACCATTGCAATTGGCAAATCATGAACTTCGAGGGTGGCGTTCCGAAATCTATCCACATACTAACGCAAAGTTTCTTTATTCCCCTGTCGAATACTGAGCAAGTATGTGGCATCCTTTTTTCTTCGACTATTAATCATAAATGCTTTAACAAATTCTGTTTTGAGATGACCGAATTAAGAGATAGAGGCCTCAGGTAAACTACTGAACCATGTTCGGGCATACCCTGACATAGTTAAGGAGAAGGCTCGGCACTTTATGTCATCGTCCCTGTAATACCCGAGAAATTCTAAAGGACTCAAGGGTAATTTATCTTGGGGCAAAAATGGAATTTAAGGATAAATTGAGGGTATAACTGTAATTATTACCGTATGAATTACTGAATCGACTGCCGGGAGTGCCTTGGAGCCGAGATACCAAAGGAAATCGATGTGGCATTAATGAGCACCGCGAGATAGGATTTATGGTGCCGAAAGAAATAAGATTGGAAATAGTTTTTGGTACAGCAAAAAGGCAGCTGCCAATTAGGCTGTAAAATCGAATCTTTATAGGAGACTTTTTAGAAGTCAATGGAAGCTTGAGAAGGATTCAATTTTTCATGAGAAACAACCCTTCAGAGGTTTCAGGAAGAAACGAATGGGTTTGAGGCCAAAACGAAGATTCGGGCCTAAGTGCAGTTTTTGAAAATTACTAGAGGGAGGCCAAAATGAGGTATTTTTGGAATCCTCAAGGGTCAAAGTGAAGTTTTAGGACTTAAGGGTTCTAAATGCAATATTATAAAGTAAAGGGGCTAAGTGAAATGGGCCGAAATGAGATAGCGCAAAAGTCTAAGGGCTAAACTACAAATAATGAAAAGTTGGCCAAAGGAAATCTGACTAGCCACTTTTCCAATCGGCGACCGCCGAAATGGACCATAGGGTTGTGCGAGGCTTGGTCAGGAGACCAACATTTGTAAAGGGGTTGGTCGGAAATAGCCACCGTGGTGGCCGCAAATCGAGAAAACCCGACCGAAAGTTTTGGTCAGTTGGTTGCGCTTGTAACTCGCTTTCTTGGTCGACAAAGGCCGATTCCAAGGCCATCTAAGGGAGGTTGAGACTCTTTAGAAGGTGTATTAAGCGGCCAAAGGCAGTTGGTCGCTCGGTTTTGGCTATAAATAGCTGAGAGATGGCCGAGGGTTTTAAGCATTTTTGAGCTTCAAATCGGCCGCCTTATTGAACGAATTGAGGCTCCATTTTAAGGGGCTTTTGAAGCCCATGAGATATAGATCCATTCTGAAAAATTTGGAGCATTTTGGTCAAGGTTTGATGGCCGTTCGAGGCCTCACCGGAAAACGAGGCGGATGACCAAGCCGAGGCTTTGGCTGTCCGATTGAGGGCCTTCCGATGGTCCTTTGGGGCATCCAAGCATGCCATGGTGATCGACTGCAAGCGAGCTATCCATTGGTGGAGCAATCGGAGATCGCCGGAAAAAGTTAGCCGGGGAAGACGACCGGCACATGCTGGTCACGCGCTAGCTTCCACGCGCCACCACTCGCCCTAGGCGCGTGCAGGCGCGTGGCTTGGCCTAAAATTTTGTGAAAAATCCTAGAAATTCGAGAAAATTATTTTACGGAGGTCCGTGCGAAAAGATCTGAAGTTGGGATTTCCAATGTCTCGATTTTAGAGCCAAAGAGCCTCGTTTTGCGTGAAAACGCAATATTCGAGTAAGTTCAGTATTTTTCCTTTGATGTTCATAGCATATTATGAATTGTTGTGAAGATAAATTTGAGGAAATAGTCTCTATGTATTTATTGGGATTTTTAGAAGAAAAAATGGAAGAAAATAGGAAATAAATGAAATATTGAAGATATTTAGTGATTAAATATTATTTTATGATTGAGAAGATCGAGATGATGATATTGGTGCAACTTTTGAGAGTTGGCACAAAAAATTGAGGCAGGGCACGCATATCAAGGCGATGCACGTTTTTCGAGGTATCTTGATCTTTGGGCAAAGGTGAGTGGTATTCTCATAAGAACTTATATTCATGATATGATTGTTATATATGCATGCTATTTATGAATTGCAATATTCATTTGTCATATTGCATTGAAAGTCGTGATATTGCATTGCACGATATTATTGTCATATTTATATCTGTGCATGGGAATGGGATGTTGCCCCCAAAGTGTAGCCGTAATTCCCCTAAGGCATTGAGGGAATAACGTTAGGCTTATCCTGCAGAGGTTCGGGATTTGCCTAGGATTCCTAGCCGGGCTGGTGGGCCTGAGAAGTTACATTAAAGGGCGCAAATGTTGTTCATGTCACTGCATCATGCATTCATATATATGTTTTTGGACCCTCACTAGAAGTTTCATCTTCTAATGGGTTATGCCCCTAGAACATTCAACGTTCCAGTTGAGACTTGAAGTTAGGGAAAGAAGCAGGTTGAGATATGACGGCACGTGATGGCGTGGCCGATGGATTTAGTAGGAGATTCCCGTATTTTATTTATTGAGAAATGGCTATGTATGGGCTCGAGGTTTCATATGATTTGCACCTAGGGTGTTAGATGTTATCTCGGGAGACGTGTCTCAATGTATTTATGTATTTGAGGATATGATGGTAATATATGGTACGGATTCTTATATTGTTTTAAATATAGTGAGTTGATTATGTACCATATCAGGTTTCGATTATCGCTTCCGTATTTTTAATGATATGCTGGGGGGGTTCCCTTTGAAATACGGCATTTGATGTATGAGAAATGTATAAGGAAAGGGATTATGTATGTATACGATGGGCCCCAGCATAGTGACACGTCCTTCGATGGGACGGGGTGTTACAGTCCCATCCATGCAATATCATCAACGACTCATAGTTTTGAATGTGATCATAGGGATCATCCTTACCGAAATAGGGGGTGATTTGGGGTATCTTGAATTTTCAGGGCAATGGCTTCTCCAATATCTCTGTAGTAAATTGACATTTTCTACATTGTTACTCTTCCATGGCTGGGATCAATTTCTTTTGTTCAAGTACTTCTTCAACTACCCTTTTCATGTCATCTCGTGTACTTGTTGCTGCTTGGTTATCTGGTCTTGTTGGCGTACTGGCCATAGTTTCATGGTACTTATAACATCCCGCATCGAGCGATAGGAAGGACCGGAACAACTTACTTTGATGGGCCTACGCGAACTTCCTAGGGGGTCACCTATCCTTGAGCTTCCCCAGCTCAAGCACACTTAACCCCAGAGTTCTTTGCCTACATTCAGCCCAAAAGGTATCCAACTGGTGTTGTTTCCTTCTTTACTTATCCTTGATATATACTACCATTCTCTAGGCTCTTGGGGTATTACATTCTCCCCCCTTGAGCACATGACGTCCTCGTCATGCGACCTTACAACTAGTCCTAGATCTCCTCTCTTTTAATACCCCAGATTTTTATACTCAAATATGAGGTGATACATAAGGTTATTAGGTTCTAATACTTGAGGAAATAGGTCATTTCACAGGATTATAGAAGGCTTGAGACAAAAGTTCAATTTCTGAACTAGTGGTGAAATCGTAAATATTGAGGTTGGGTAAAAGTGTAATTTATCTAAAATCTTAGGGTGCTAAGTGTAATTTATCCATTTTTTAGGGACCAAAAAATGCAATTTAAAAATAGCTTGGGGACCAAGTTGCAAAGGTCTAAGTGCAATTTCGTGAAAAGTTCAGGCCAAAGCATCATTTCTTGAACCCTTAAAATATCTCTTCAAAATATCTTGGATTTCAAACTCAAATCAAATATAGCTTTAGATCATTTGAAGTCCAAGTCCAAGTCTTTGTTAAAGTAAGTCTTCTCTAAGTATTTGTTAAAGTAAGTCTTCTTTAAGTCTTTGCTAAAGTCTTTTCCAAGTCTTTGCTAAGTCTTTTCCAAGTCTTTTGCTTAGCCTCCTAGATTACTTAGCCTCAAAAGTCTCCAAACTTTATCCACAATGACACATGACAATCAACCATTGGCCACTTGAAAGATAAGATAAGGTCACATGATGGCTCATAATGACCCCCTAAGATGGCATCGCGTGATTAGTAAAGGAAAAGCTTACTTAGCCTCCAAGTTTGCTAAAGTCTTCAAACCTTATACTTAAGGACATGTGGCAAGCATTCATTGGCCACTTAGAGATAGGATTTGAAGTCTAATAATGACCTTGCAAGGTGGCGACATGTGATTGGCCCGGGAAGTCTATAAATATAAGGCTTTTGGGGGTATTCTTTTAGACATTCAACAAGAGGGACACTTTGGGAAAATATTGGTGGGATTGAGAGAAAGGATTTTAAAGGAATTTTCTAAAGAAAAGAGGGGGAAATTCTGCCAGAATCAAAGTAGAAACAACCTTGCCAGAAGGTTTAGAGTCCATACCAAAACTATCGAAAATAGCAAGGTAAGTCTGGTCTAAGCTTATATTCTTATAGAAAGGAAATAAAAGAAGTCCTTCTTTTCAAAAATATTGGTTACTGAAGTTAGAACAATCCTGTGTAAAAATATTTAAAGTCTGGTTTATGAAAATACGTGTTTTTTCTGCAGAAAACCCATTCTCGTAGACGGCGAATAGTGTCCCAACGAGGTAAACTATCAAGGTGAGTGGTGCTCCTGCATGCTTCTTTTTCCTCTTCATTCTTGGTTTCATCTGTGGGGGGTTCTGCATACTTCTTACTTCCTCTTGATCCTCCTTGGTTTTATTTGTGGATGGGTTGTGGCTTTCATCTCATGTTTCCTTTGTTTCAAGCGTATTTTTCCCATTTTTGCACACATCACGTAATGCGTGGTTGTGGTTGTTGATGGGTCATCGCAGGAAATCATGTTCGTGCAATAGGACTGGCTTGTGACATGCATATCATTCTTTCCTTGATTTATGCATATTCCTTCTCTTTTGTCATACATCTTGTCATTTGGTGATTGTGGCTAATGGGTGGCTTGTCGTGTATGAACTACCACGGGGGCTTGTGTAAGGGGGTTGACCACGTGGACCTATGTAAAGGGGCTACCTTAAGCTTGTGTAAGGGGGCTGAGGGTTTCATACGTGGCAAGTAAGGATTATATCTCGTGCCTGTGTAAGGGGGCCGAAAGGTTACATCTCATGTTTTATTGCTTTGAGCAAATCTTGCCTATTTTATATGCATCTCGGTACCTGTATTTATGGCTAGTCATTGGGATATCACAGGTGTAATACCCGAGAAATTCTAAGTACTCAAGGGTAATTTACCTTGAGGTAAAAATAGAATTTAAGGATAAATTGAGGGTATAATGGTAATTTATTACCGTATGGATTACTGAATTGACTACCAGGAGTACCCTGGAGCCGAGATGCCAAAGGAAAATGATGTGGCATTAATGAGCACCCCGAGATAGGATTTATGGTGCAGAAAGAAATGAGATGGGGAACAGTTTTTGGTACAGCTAAAAAGGCAGCTGCCAATTAGGCTGCAATACCGAATTATCATAGACGACTTTTTGGAAGTCAACAGAAGCTTGAGGGGGCTTCGGTTTTTCATGAAGAATAACCCTTCAGAGGTTTCAGGAAGAAACGAATGGGTTTAAGGCCAAAATGAAGATTCGGGCCTAAGTGCAGTTTTTAGAAATTGCTAGAGGAAGGCCGAAATGAGGTATTTTTGGAATCCTCAAGGGTCAAAATGATGTTTTAGGACTTGAGGGTCTTAAATGCAATAAAGGAAAGTTCAGGGGTTAAGTGAAAAGGGCCGAAATGAGATAGCCCAAACTTTGAGGGGCTAAAGTGCAAAATTTGAAAGTTGGGTAAAGGCAAATCCGACCAGCCACTTTCTGGTCGTCGAACGTCACTTTCAAGCATGGGGATGGCACGGGTAGTGGTCGGGGAAGGCCAAGGAGTCATCATGAGTCGTCGTTGGGCGTCGGGGTGGTCGGATTTCGAGGATTTTCCGACCAGAAAGCTTGGTCGCGCGGTCGGCCCTGCAAGTGGCTTTCTTGGTCAGCAAGGGCTGTTTCGAGGCTCACCCAGGGGTGGTTGAGACTCCAAAGGCAATGGGTCGAGTGGCCAAAGGGATTGCAAGCTTCGAATTTAGCTATAAATAGCCATGGTTTGGCCGAAAATTTCATTTAGTTGGAGCTTCAAATCGAAGGCTTTAACGAACGAATTGGCCATCGAAATTAAGGGGCTTTTGAAGCCCATGAGTTGTAGAAGCATTCTTGAAAGTTAGAGACATTTTGGTGGAGGTTTCGTGGGGTTTCGAAGGTCGCCGGAGTTTGGAGGCGGGTGGCTGATCCGAGACTTCAAGCGACCGGTTGGCCGTGCTCCGGTGCTTCTTTCAGGCTCCAAGAGGTGCCAAAGGGATCGACTAAGGAAGGGCTTTCAAGTGGTGGAGCAGCTCGTCGTCGCCGGAAAAAGTTGACGGAGAAGACGACCAGCGCGTGCCGGTCACGCGCTGATCTCCACGTGCGCCCAGTCGCCCTAGCGCGTGCAGGCGCGTGGCTTAGCCAAAAATTCGGGAAAAATTATGGAAAAATCAGGAAAAATATTTTATGGAGGTTTGTGCAAAAAGATTGGGATTTGGGATTCCCGATGTCTCGGTTTTAGATCCAAAGAGCCTCATTTTGCGTGAAAACGCAATATCCGTGTAAGTTCAGTATTTTTCCTTGAAAGTTCATAGCATATAATGAATTGTTGTGAAGATAGATTTGAGGAAATAGTCTTAATATAATTATTGAGATTTTTAAAAGAAAAAATGAAGGAAAATAGGAAATAAAAGGAAATAAACGGAATATTGAGGATATTTAGTGATTAAATAGTATTTTATGATTGAGGAGATCGAGATGATGAGATTGGTGCAACTTTTGAGAGTTGGCACGAAAATCAAGGCGGGGCACTCATATCGAGGCGATGCACGTTTTTCGAGGGGTCTTGATCTTTGGGCAAAGGTGAGTGGTATTCTCACAAGAACTTATATTCATGATATGATTGTTATATATGCATGCTATTTATGAATTGCAATATTCATTTGTCATATTGCATTGAAAGTCATGATATTGCATTGTACGATATTATTGTCATATTGATATTTGTGCATGGGAAAGGGATGTCGCCCCCAGAGTGTAGCCGTAATTCCCCAAGGGCGTTGAGGGAATAACGTTTGGCTTATCTTGCAGAGATTCAGGATTTGCCTAGGATTCCTAGTCGGGCTTGCGAGCCAAGGAAGTTACACTAAGGGCAAATGTTTATTCATGTCATTGCATCATGCATCATATATATGTTTTTGGACCATCACTAGAAGTTTCATCTTCTAATGGGTTATGCCCCTGGAACATTCAACGTTCCAGTTAAGACTTGCAGTTAGGGCAAGGAGCAGGTTGAGATATGATGGCACGTGATGGCATGGCCGATGGATTCAGCAAGAGATTTTAGTATTTTATTTATTGAGAAATGATGATGTATGTATTCGAGGTTTCATATGATTTGCCCCTAGGGTGTTAGATGTTATCTCGGGAGACATGTCTCAATGTATTTATGTATTTGAGGATATGATGGTAATATATGGTATGAATTCTTTATGATATATATAAGGTGAATTCAGGTATGTACCGTATCAGGTTTCGATTATCGCTTCCGTAATTGTGAATGATTTGCTGGGGGGTTTCTCTTTGAAATACGGTATTGATGTATGAGAAATGTATAAGGGAAGAGGTTATGTATGGATACGATGAGCCCCAGCATAGTGGCATGCCCTTCGGTGGGACGGGGTGTTACAGTTGGTATCAGAGAGGAAATGTTAAAGACATAGGAAATGTCTGAGCCTTAAGAGTCACTTAAGGAAATGTCTGACTCTAGTATAGCTGATATTAGAGCGAACCTGAGTAAAAGGTCGAGTGTGGCTAGATAAGTAAAGCCACCGTAAGATTTGGGTATTGACGGTTACTAGATAAGTGTGTTGTAGTGGAAGTGCATGTCTAGGCTAGTTCTGGCTAAGGAAAGACTTGGTACTTAAGTGCGTCCATTGTGACCCACCACTCTTTCCTGGAAACTTACCTGGTGTACTCTTCACGACAGACACTATTTCAGTAGACGACTACTATTCTCGGTGAATAGTAGAATGCCTGATAGAAGATAGTACTAGAAGAATGATCTAGCTACTGGAATAAGGATCTGATGATATGATTCGAATGTGAGGATGACTCGGTAACCATGATTATGGACCCGAGAGATTTAGAGACTATTAATTCGAGGACATTAGTCAAAATCATTATAAGGAAAGATTGGATAACTGGTAGTTATCGAGGATGATCGGATCAGGAATGATTAGTCTGATGTGTCAGAGCCTAGCTGATGAGTTAGGATCAAAGGATGAGTATTTTCGAGGATCATTTAGTATCTAGGAAATAAGATAAGGGATCCCACGATTGGGACAAACGAGAGGCCAAAAATGGCCAAATGATGGCACGTGAGTGCGTCAATTGATGAGCTGGAAGTGGTGCAATCGATGAGACTCGCAAAGACGGGATAGGGAACCCTGGCAGGGTGATGGCACTACTGGTCGGTGTTCGCAGTGACAGATCTGGATCTAGGGACCGAGGTAGAAGGCTTGTGATGAGCTTAGGATCAACGTACCGGGGAAGCTAGTTGGTTGTCTCGTGGTATGGGTCAGGAACCCAGGATCTAAGTTGCTTAGTGTACTGTCGACAAGACGATCAGATGCTGAATATCTGGGACAACACAGTAGGGTCTGTACCTTGTAGGGGAGATCTAAGTCCCAATGGGTGCAAGGTGTACCACTAGCGTTTTGATCGAGGCCGGAAGCCTAAGGAATCAACCCGAAATGAGATGGTCATGTTGGGTGGCTCAAAGGAAAGCTACCTGACATATGAAATGGAAAGGAAAGATGCATGCTTGTGAGCCGTGTAGGCGCTACCTATGAGGTGGGGAAATCACCAGGCCATGATGAGGGCCTAGAATGAAGGTTCTTACAGAAGGAGTTAGACTCAGGGTAGCAACGATGAATGATAGTTCTTAGAGGACTATGACGAGACCGTGCAGTTTTCACCCAGGATTTACCCGAGTGAGGGTCGACGTATGATGTAGGAGTAAGCCTACCATATGATGGGGGTGATGATGACAGCTGTGTGCTGGCTGACGGAAAGAGTAGTGCCTAAGAAGAACTAATTTAATGGTCGGGTGCCGATAGTCAACTGGATCTAAAGAACAAAATGTGAGAGTCAGTGGATTCTCTATAAATGATATTTCAGGTAGTAGAGCATGGCCGTTGCAAAGGTTTGACCAATGACTAGTGAGATGGTAGTCTCGACTCAAGGTAGAGTTCAAGTACTAAAAAGGAAAGATGTGTTTGATGGGTCGTATCGACCCTAAAAGAATGATAGGGAGACCTAGTCAATATAGGTTGTGACTACATTTTAGCGAACCTGCGAAATCAGGTAAGGTTGTCAGGGGTCAACCCGGCAAAGAGAGCTTGAAAGCACCATGATGAATAGTGAGCCATGATGGCAAAGGAATCGAGTTCTTGGAAGATAAATGGAACCAGATATTGTAATCTAATTCAGGATTTTCGAGGATTGATCGATATGAGATTTTTGAGGAATTTCTTAAAGAAAAGATTGATAATCTAGGGATTCGTAATGGAACTTTAGAGTTTTCAAAGGAAGAAATCCAGCGAGGATTGGAGTACTGTAGGTGATGTAAGTATCTACCTGCTCTAACTGGTAGCATAGCTATGGATTGATGTCTCGATAGTTGTGCAAACCTTTGACGTGATTAAGAGAATCAAATGATGGCAGATGTGCCAAGATGATAGGTCGCAGTAAGAGAAGTTGTAGACCCAAATTGATTGAGGATCTGAGATTTTTGATATTGGAACTCTCGTATGGCTAGACAGTTAGTCTAGGTAGCCTTGGTGGCAGATTGGGATATGTATTGCTGAGTGATGTTAGCAAGTTATGGAAATAAGAAGCCTGTCGAGATATAGTACGGGCACTTGTGGTCAGTGAAAAGCCATAAGAAGAATTGGAAGATGATAGGATATATTCTCGGAAGTATTAACAGGATTATTTCTTAATGATGGTTGCCAATGATAACTTGTGGTTATAGGATGATTAGCCGAGTGCAGCTTGATTGAGGATGTAAATTATCAAACTTTGGAAGAGGTGATAAAATAGAACTGATATCTTTTACCTCGAATTTGATGAATAATGAAACAGCTGCAAGAGGCTGGGATTTTTATGATTAATATGTGATCGAGGTTAAGATAAGGAAATAAGGTATTCTGAAATCAATGTTTCGATGATAAGGATATTGAGATGCTAATCTCGAAATAGATGATTTGACCAATGTACCATTCGCATTGAAGTCGCGTTGGTAATTGTGTCTATTGATGATATATTGGTGTACTCCTCGGTTAGGGAGACACATAAGGAACATTGAGGATCATAGAGTTAATGATATGATGATGTACTCCTCGGATAGGGAGACACATGAGGAACATTGAGGATATCAGAATTAATGATATGATGGTGTAGTCCTCAGATAGGGAGACGCACGAGGAACATTGAGGATAATATTAAGGAACATCACGATAGATGTTATGAATGAAATTGGCTTGCTAGGTAGTAAGCAAATCATGAAAGAATTGATGAGAGCATGAGGCTCTATGTGGGTGAACGTGAAATCAGAATTGATTGTCATGAGCACCATGAGGATTCAAAAGTTTCGAAAAGTATGAGGTCCTGATAGATTTCGGGAGGCGAGCTAAAAGTTTTAAATTGAAGTTGGTTCGAGGAAAGGTTGGAAACTTAAGAGAATGTAACTCTGAATAGGATCGAGGATTCGTAAGATTTGGAGATTTAGACTGGTATTGAAAAGTATCAGAAGTGACGGGAGTTGGGTCAATTACAACTCTCGGAGACGGGACAAAGAGGCTCTAGAAAGACAATAGCACCATGGGTGTGTGGCCTGTAATAGCGGATCTAAGCCCAAGGACCAAGGTATGAAGGCTAGTAAAGAGCTTATGATCAACGTACCGGGGAAGCTAGGTAGCTGTCTCGCGGTATGAGTCAAGGACTCAGGGTCTAAGTTGCTTAGCATACTGCCAAGGAGACGGTCAGATTCCAAAGTTTAGGTACCACCGTGACTGTTATAGTTTGACTAGGATCCAAGTTCCAATGGACCGGAGTGTTGTGATAGGATCCCTACTTGTCTATGAAATGATGGAAAGTTTTTGAGATTGACAAGCTGTTGTCAGGGGTTCAAGAGGGAACTTCCTGAAATAGTTGTGTCCATGAAAGGACTCGTGAAGAGAGTCAAATGTGAATGAACTGTCGAATGCAGTGAGAGCTTGTGACAGCTCAAAGGATCGGGTTGCATGTTAGTGCAACACGACTGAATGATGGCGTGTGGATCATGCCAAGGCACAGAAAGGACTACCTGATGTATGACTTGGAGCTGGTAAACGTGGTGTGTGTTCTCGAGATTATAGAGACACTACCAAAACGAAATGATGGAACAATGATATGCTCACGAACCACGAGGAGCCTGAAGTATGAGTTCTCGCAGAAAGAGCTGAACGAGAGGTAGCGACGGTGATGGAGTTCCTTAAGGACTATGACTGCACTACTTCGTATCGCCGGGCGCGTGGCAGAGAGGTGCCCAACCCAGGACCTGGTGGATAGCTGTGAGTGTCAGATGAAGTTGGAGGCTTGTTAGCATGCCGACTATGATGGTAGTGCCGAAGGGATCGTCTATTTTTTATGGCTAGCTTGGTTGTTTAGCTGGATCTGGTGAACGAGATACGAAGGCATGAGTGGTTGACAAGTGTACTTGTCTATGGATTGATGATTGTAGCCAGCCCAAGAGTTATAATTTTTGAAATGCAAGAGGGCATTCTCAAAGTTTTCAGGGTAGGATGTGCGTGCCTAGAATGATGAAAGATGGGTGGTCGTCTGAAAAGAGCCACAAGAGGAAATTATGTGAATGACACAGTATGCTTGTAAGCATTGCTCGTGTAAGGAATGCAAACCGAGATGTGTTTGCCAAAAGATCAAATAGATATTTGATTTGAGGTGTTTAGGTAATAAACTATGTTATGTCTTAGTTACCTGACTGTCAGATGAAAATTTCGAGGCCGAAATTTCTTTAAGGAGAGGTGAATCTAATACCCGAGAAATTCTAAAGGACTCAAGGGTAATTTACCTTGGGGTAAAAATGGAATTTAAGGATAAATTGAGGGTATAATGGTAATTTATTACCGTATGGATTACTGAATTGACTGCCGGGAGTACCCTGGAGCCGAGATGCCAAAGGAAAATGATGTGGCATTAATGAGCACCCCGAGATAGGATTTATGGGGCAGAAAGAAATGAGGTCGGGAATAGTTTTCGGTACAGCTAAAAAGGCAGTTGCCAATTAGGCTGCAATACCGAATTATCATAGATGACTTTTCGGAAGTCAACAGAAGCTTGAGGGGGCTTCAGTTTTTCATGAAGAGCAACCCTTCAGAGGTTTCAGGAAGAAACGAATGGGTTTAAGGCCAAAACGAAGATTCGGGCCTAAGTGCAGTTTTTAGAAATTGCTAGAGGAAGGCCGAAATGAGGTATTTTTGGAATCCTCAAGGGTCAAAATGATGTTTTAGGACTTGAGGGTCTTAAATGCAATAAAGGAAAGTTCAGGGGTTAAGTGAAAAGGGCCGAAATGAGATAGCCCAAACTTTGAGGGGCTAAAGTGCAAAATTCGAAAGTTGGGTAAAGGCAAATCCGACCAGCCACTTTCTGGTCGCCGAACGTCACTTTCAAGCATGGGGATGGCACGGGCAGTGGTCGGGGAAGGCCAAGGAGTCATCATGAGTCGTCGTTGGGCGTCGGGGTGGTCGGATTTAGAGGATTTTCTGACCAGAAAACTTGGTCGCGCGGTCCGCCCTACAAGTGGCTTTCTTGGTCGGCAAGGGCTATTTCGAGGCTCACCCAGGGGCGGTTGAGACTCCAAAGGCAATGGGTCGAGTGGCCAAAGGGATTGTAAGCTTCGGATTTGGCTATAAATAGCCATGGTTTGGCCGAAAATTTCATTGAGTTG
Source organism: Diospyros lotus (assembly GCF_014633365.1). Classification (NCBI taxonomy): domain Eukaryota; kingdom Viridiplantae; phylum Streptophyta; class Magnoliopsida; order Ericales; family Ebenaceae; genus Diospyros; species Diospyros lotus. Next base: position 673,847 of record NC_068338.1, read on the forward strand.
GAGCTTCAAATCGAAGGCTTTAACTAACGAATTGGCCGTCGAAATTAAGGGGCTTTTGAAGCCCATGAGTTGTAGAAGCATTCTCGAAAGTTGGAGACGTTTTGGTGGAGGTTTCGTGGGGTTTTGAAGGTCGCCGGAGTTTGGAGGCGGGTGGCCAATCCGAGACTTTAAGCGGTCGGTTGGCCGTGCTCCGGTGCTTCTTTCAGGCTCCAAGAGGTGCCAAAGGGATCAACTAAGGAAGGGCTTTCAAGTGGTTGAGCAGCTCGTCGTCGCCGGAAAAAGTTGGCCGGAGAAGACGACCAGGGCGTGCCGGTCACGCACTGGTCTCCACGCGCGCCCAGTCGCCCTAGCGCGTGCGGGCGCGTGGCTTGGCCAAAAATTCTGGAAAAATTATGGGAAAATCAGGAAAAATATTTTATGGAGGTTTGTGCAAAAGGATTGGGATTTGGGATTCCCGATGTCTCGATTTTAGAGCCAAAGAGCCTCATTTTGCGTGAAAATGCAATATTCGGGTAAGTTCAGTATTTTTCCTTAAAAGTTCATAGAATATAATGAATTGTTGTGAAGATAGATTTCAGGAAATAGTCTTGATATAATTATTGAGATTTTTAGAAGGAAAAATGAAGGAAAATAGGAAATAAAAGGAAATAAATGGAATATTGAGGATATTTAGTGATTGAATATTATTTTATGATTGAGGAGATCGAGATGATGAGATTGGTGCAACTTTTGAGAGTTGGCACAAAAATTGAGGCGGGGCACGCATATCGAGGCGATGCACGTTTTTCGAGGGGTCTTGATCTTTGGGCAAAGGTGAGTGGTATTCTCACAAGAACTTATATTCATGATATGATTGTTATATATGCATGCTATTTATGAATTGCAATATTCATTTGTCATATTGCATTGAAAGTCGTGATATTGCATTGCACGATATTATTGTCATATTGATATTTGTGCATGGGAAAGGGATGTCGCCCCAGAGTGTAGCCGTAATTCCCCAAGGGCGTTGAGGGAATAACGTTTGGCTTATCCTGCAGAGGTTCGGGATTTGCCTAGGATTCCTAGCCGGGCTTGCGAGCCAGGGAAGTTACACTAAGGGCAAATGTTTATTCATGTCATTGCATCATGCATCATATATATGTTTTTGGACCCTCACTAGAAGTTTCATCTTCTAATGGGTTATGCCCCTGGAACATTCAACGTTCCAGTTGAGACTTGCAGTTAGGGCAAGGAGCAGGTTGAGATATGACGGCACGTGATGGCGTGGCTGATGGATTCAGCAAGAGATTTTAGTATTTTATTTATTGAGAAATGATGATGTATGTATTCGAGGTTTCATATGATTTGCACCTAGGGTGTTAGATGTTATCTCGGGAGACGTGTCTCAATGTATTTATGTATTTGAGGATATGATGGTAATATATGGTACGAATTCTTTATGATATATATATATGGTGAATTCAGGTATGTACCGTATCAGGTTTTGATTATCGCTTCCGTAATTGTGAATGATTTGCTGGGGGGTTTCCCTTTGAAATACGGTATTGATGTATGAGAAATGTATAAGGGAAGAGGTTATGTATGGATACGATGAGCCCCAGCATAGTGGCACGCCCTTCGATGGGACGGGGTGTTATAACAGGGGATCTCGTCCTCTTACGGTGAGCCGTGATCTTAGGAGATTTCATTCTTATTTCTGCATGTCTCCTGGAAAAGCTACATATTGCTCTTGCTTGCATAGTTTCTTTCCCTGTACCACTCACTTAGATGTAATAATCTAAGTTGGGTGTTTTATACCCTTGGAACATTCAACATTCCAGGTATGTCTAAGTGACAGGTGTTCCAGGTTGTAGTTCAAGTAAAGGCAAGGAGGTTATAGATGCTTAATCGAAGTTGTGTTGTTTCCATATGTATAAAACTTGTAATCCTAGCATTGTACTTGCAATTCCCAATATTGTATTGTAAATAACAGCTAGGATACTTAAGATACATGGCGTGCGTGTGCGTTCTTATGGTTGCACCCCAAGCATCTGTGTATTCGTGAGGCTGTTATGGTTTCATGGAATAGTTTTATCAATTTGGTGCATGGTTTAAGTATGTTTATGTTAAACTAAAGGGAAATCCTAGCTATTTAGCTACTCAGGTTTGGTCATTGCTTCCGTTGATTAAGGGTTTCCATAACGCCTGTAGGTGATGTCGGTTTATATTTCTCATTGTTGCATATTTTGGAAAAGTAGGGCGTTACAGTACCTCCGTCTATGCGGGCTCCTAGCCCTATTCTCCATTCTTGGGTTCTTATTTCTTTTGGGCACAGCATGAGGATTCCTTCTTGGTGGTGGTGATTTTGGCTTACCTTCCCGGCGAGGAGAGGACCAACAATGAGAATCGGGAGTGGCTTCCTGATAGGAATCAGTTCCCACATTAAGATGAGATTTAGGTGGTGGCATAGATTCTAGCATAAGTGATAGAGCTTAATTGTATGCATATTTTTATCTATTTTTTATCTTAATCTTGTGTGATTTTTCCTACGTAAAATGTGTGTTTATATGGATTTTACATCATTTTAATCTCTATTTGTCGGAACTCAACAAAGGATATTATTTCAAAAATTTGGGCATAAAAAAAATATATATTATAAAGTTAATTTCAAAATAAATATTTTAATATAAATAAAAATAAATAAATATTTTATATAATTATTATTATTATAATATAATCAAGTTATTATAATTAATAGTATATTAGATATTATATATTATACTATATATTAAATTATAATATTTATATATATGTATTATATTATATTATATTATTTATATATATAATACCATTTATTGATATATAATAGTGTGGCAGTGGCGTGAGATTGAAAAACATGGACTAGGGCTGCCATATGCATCTTATATATATATATATATATATATAATAAAGGCACTTGGAAGAAGGGATGGAGGGCAGCGGCCATGCATCCCATATATATACATAATAAGAGATGAAAAAAAAGGCATGGAATGCTAGGAGGAGGCTGGGCGGCGCAGTGACTGAAGGCATGAACAACGATGGGATTGAGGAGACAGAGGCTAGGCGAAAATTGGAAGCAAGGCGTGGGCGCACGTGAAGGAATGAAGCAATTAACAGAGAGTAATAAGAGAATGGCAAACACATGAAGGTCGCTCGCACAATTGCAGCGGTGTAGGGAGCTCCAATTTTCTTTTTAATTTCTATTTTTATTTTTGTGGATTTTATTAATTTCATCATGAACTAATTTTATTTAATTAGGATTTGAGATAAAACTTGTTATGAATTATTAATTTTTATTGATTGGGCTTTTTATCGTGATTTTAATTATTTATTACTTGTTCTTAATGCGATTGAGTGATTTAACCATCATTTAATTGATTTTGTATTATGATTTAAGACCGAGAGGTGATTATCATTACAAGCTAAAGTACTAAATTCCATAAGATAGATAGTAGATAAGGGATTTGATACTTAAATCTTATGAGGGATAATGAATTGGAACTTAACAATGAATTTCGATTTGTTATAACTATTGGGAAATAGGTTGATTGTTAATAAATTGAGACTTAATTAGGTTAGTAAATCTTGGGAAAGAAACTAACCAATTTAGATATTCACCCCATTGAATTGAGAGAAACACAATTAATTGAAAATTAAGACGGATTAATAAGTGGATTCGAAATACCCTAGTTGCTTCCATTTTATCCAAGTTAAGTTGTTTTTAAATTTGTATTTAATTTCAGTTCTCATTAATTTAATTTATTCAAAGTTATTTTTTTTATAGTCTAAATAATATTAAAGTTAATGTAATTTTGGTCCTTAATCCAATCCTTGTGGGATCGACACTCTACTCATTCATTATATTATTTGCGCAATTCGTACACTTGCGAATTAGCCTATCAAGTTTTTGGCGCTGTTGTCGGGGATTGGTATTAATATCAATACTAATTAACTTGAATATTAATTTAGACATTAATTATTTTTAGTTGTTTGTCTTCATCTTTGTGTTCTCTTTTATTGCATTTTTATTTGCATTTTTGAGTGTTCAAAAATAATAATAATAATAATAATAATAATAATAATAATAATAATAATAGTAATAATAAAATAAAAAATAAAAAATAAAAAAAATCAAGTTTTTAACCATTGTGATACTCTATTTCTTCTTTGTAGATCACATTGGAATCTCAGCTAAACATGGGAGACAAAATTGTGGATCAAAGGAATGGGCAAGCTAGAGCTTTAAGGGATTATGCTATACCCTTTATTCAAGGAACACCTTCCAGCATCACCAGACCAAACATAGGGGCAAATAATTTTGAGATTAAGCCAGCTGTTATTCAAATGATTCAAATCTCTGTTCAATTTAGCAGGTTACCGAGTGATGACCCCAATGCTCACATGGCTAATCTTTTAGAGATTTGTGATACTTTTAAACAAAATGGAGTCTCTAATGATGCGGTTATACTTAGGCTATTTCCTTTTTCATTAAGAGATAAAGGTAAGTGTTGGTTGAACTCTTTGCCTGTAGGGTCCATTACAACATGGGATGATTTGGCACAGAAATTTCTCAATAAATTCATTTCACCTGCGAAAACTGCAAAGACGAGGAATGATATAACTAATTTTGTGCAAGTAGACATGGAGAATTTATATGAAGCATGGGAGTTGTTTAAAGAGTTGTTAAGAAGATGTCCTCATCATGGGCTTCTAAAGTGGTTAGTGGTTCAAACATTTTATAATGGTTTTAATCATAACACCAGGATTACTATTGATGCAACTGCAAGAGAAGCTTTAATGGAAAAAGAGACTGATGAAGCTTATGACATTATTGAAGAGATGGCCAACAATAGCTATCAATGGTCATCTGAAATATCTATGCTAAGAAGAACAGCTGGAGTACATGAGATTGATGCGATGACAACATTAAATGCAAAGGTAGATAATCTTTTTAAGAAAATTGACCAGTTAAATATTAACTCTATTCAATCTTATGTGTAGGTATGTGAGATTTGTGTAGGTCCTCATGTTACCAATGAGTGTTAAGCTGGGATATCTTTTGTACCTCAACCATCTGAGCAAGTTAACTATGTGGCTAATCAAGGAGAAAGACAATTAAATCCCAATGCAAACACTTATAATCCAGGATGGAGGAATCACCCTAATTTTTCATGGTCCAATAATCAGAATGTGTCAAAGCCTCCAATAGGATTCCAATAGCAGGAAAATAAGCCTTTATTGGAAGATTTAGTGGCTACCATGGCTAAGACGACTTCATATTATATGGCTAGGACAGACACTATGTTCCAAAATCAACAAGCTTCCATCAAAAATCTAGAAATACAAATTGGCCAAATGGCCAATATGGTGAACAATAGAGCTCAAGGAACACTGCCAAGCACAACAGAAAATAATCCTAAAGAGCAGTGCAAAGCAATAAAGTTGAGGAGTGGAAAGTATGTGGGGCAAGATGAAGAAGAAGTTGAACCAGAAGAAGCTGGGCGAAATTTTTCAGAAACAATCGATTGGGCCATCAACGATCGCAATTGAAATGCAACTGAATCAGAAAAGTTAAAATTTGAAGATCAGCAGTTGACTAAAACTACAAAGTGGATATCGAAGTAGAAAACAGTGCAGGAAGAAAAGAAGCGAAAAGAAGAGAAAGATGCAAGGCAGGTTAAAAATATGAAGAAATATGTTCCCTTCCCTCAGAGATTGCAAAACACAAACGAAGATAAGAAATTTCTCAAATTTCTTGATGTGTTTAAAAAATTGCATATTAACATTCCTTTTGTAGATGCATTAGCTCAAATGCCAAGTTATGCAAAGTTCTTGAAGGAAATTCTATCAAAGAAAAGGCGACTAGATGAAAATGAAATAGTGATGCTTACTGAGAAGTGCAACGCCATTATCCAAAACAAGATGCCTAAGAAATTGAAAGATCCAGGGAGTTTTACTAAACTATGCATTATTGGAAATTGTGAATTTAATAAAGCTCTTTGTGATCTAGGTACTAGCATAAATTTGATGTCATACTCTTTGTTTGAAAAGCTAGGCCTTGGTGAAATTAAACATACTTGTATTTCCTTGCAACTTGCTGACAGGTCCATTAAACATCCCATAAGAATGATAGAAGATGTCCTTATTAAAGTTACTAAATTTATTTTTCCTGTGGATTTTATTGTGCTTGAAATGGAAGAGGACAGGGAAATACCATTAATTTTAGGAAGACCATTCCTTGCAACATGTAGAGCGTTAATTAATCTTGAACAAGGTAAGTTAACTTTGAGAATAGGGTCTGAAGAAGTGAATTTTAATGTTTTTCAAGCTTCTAAAGGATTGAATGATGATAACTCTTGTTTAAGAATTGATGTTCTTGATTATTGTGTGGATGAATATGTTGATAGTTTGCATGAGCCATTAGATGAAGAACTACTGACTATTGAAAGTGGTGACTTGCAGGAATTGGAACATGCACAAAACACTGTTATAAAGCCCAATGGAACTGATCAATTTAGTGAAGATGAAAAGAAGGCTTTTGAGCAGCAAATGAAAGAATCTCGACCTTCTATTGAGGTACCTCCTAAGCTTGAATTAAAACTGTTACCATCACATTTGAGGTATGTATTCCTAGGTAAGTCTTCTACTCTTCCTGTTATTATTTCTGCACACTTAACAAAAGAAGAGGAAGAAGAACTTTTGAATGTATTAAGAAGACACATTAGAGCTTTAGAGTGGTCCATTGCAGATATCAAAGGTATTAGTCCTTCATTTTGCATGCATAAGATCTTAATGGAAGATAATTTTAAGCCATCTATTGAACATCAAAGAAGATTAAATCCAAACATGCAAGAAGTTGTTAGGGCTGAAATTATTAAATGGCTTGATGCTAGAATTATCTATCCTATTTCTGATAGCAGTTGGGTGAGTCCGATTCAAGTAATACCGAAGAAGGGAGGTGTAACTATGGTTAAAAATGAAAACAATGAATTGATTCTTACTAGGACAGTCACAGGGTGGCGTGTTTGCATTGATTATAGAAAGTTAAATAACGCCACTAGAAAATATCACTTTCCTCAGCCTTTTATTGATCAAATGCTTGAAAGACTTGCTGGAAATAAATTTTATTGCTTCTTAGATGGATATTCTGGTTATACACAAATTCCTATTGCACTTGAAGACCAAGAAAATACTACTTTTACATGTCCATATGGCACTTTTGCTTTTAGGAAAATGTCATTTGGCTTGTGTAACGCACCTGCTACTTTTCAGTGGTGTATGATGGTAATTTTCCATGATATGATTGGAAATTTATTGAAGTCTTTATGGATGATTTTTCAGTCTTTGGTGCTTCTTTTGATAATTGTTTGGCTAACCTCTCTCGAGTTTTGCAGCGATGTGAAGACACTAATTTAGTGTTAAATTGGGAAAAGTGTCATTTTATGGTACAAAAAGGAATTGTGTTGGGTCATAACACTACAAAAAGTTTGATTTTTTGCAGCGGTTTTTTTGCAACTATTTTTAAAACCACCGCAAAAGACCGTGTTTTACGGCGATTTACAAACCGTCGCAAAATACATTCTTTGCGGTGGTTTTTTTTACATTTTGCGGCGGTTTTGGGAAACCGACACAAAATTTATTTAAAAATTTAATTTTGCGGCGATTTTTAAAAAATCGCTTCTAAATTCAAAAACTAATTTAATAATTAAAAATTAAAATTAATTTTACGACAGTTTTTGAGAACCGTCGCTAAATTTAGAAAATAATTATTTAATTAAAAATAAAAATATTTTAACATTTGTGCCGGTTTTTAAAAAATCGTCGCAAAATTCATTAAAAATTTAATTTTGCGGCGGTTTTTTGAAAACAGTCCCTAAATTCAAAAATATAATTTAATAATTAAAAATTACAATTAAATAACATTTGCGGCAGTTTTTCAAAACTACTGCAAAATTAATTTAAAATTTTAATTTTAAAAAAATTAAATAATTAATTTTAATTTAGAAAAAAAATTAAATAATTAAAAAATAAATTAAATAATTTTAAAAAATCACAGCAAAATTCATTACAAATTTTAATTTTAAGAAAATAAAAATAAATTTAACAAAATTTTAATATATAAAATTTTAATAATTTTAAAAAGAAATTTTAAAAAATATATAAAAAATTCTTTTTATTTTTTAACCAATTAATTTATTTAATTTAATTCAATTAATTTATTTTTTTCAATTTATAATAAAGAATATAAATTATAATTATGAAAAATAGTGGTTGTATATGTTAGTATATAATTTATAAGCGTGAACATTTAATAACAAGGTTTGGTAGCTCAGCTGGTTTCGCGCGCGTACGCGCACAGGAGAGATTTCGGGTTTAAGTCTGGGGGAAGGGGAAGATGCTGGAAAAATTTCCAGCATTGCCACGCGGACATGCGGCCACGTGGCGCTGGGAGGGGCGTTAGGCGCGCTTGTGCATGCGGGGGGGAGGGGGGGCCACGCTCGTGGGGGAGATAGGCACACGCGGCCTGGCCACGCGCGCGAGGCTTACAAAATTTGAAAATTTTTTTAATTTCAAAATTTTTAAATTTTTTGCGGCGGTTTTAAAACTTCTGCTAAAATTAAAATATTTTGAAACCACCGCTAAATACTTAGTTTGCGGCGGTTTAAAAACTGCCGCAAAATGCAAAAAACAAAACGCAGTTAAATGCTGATTGTTTTGTAGTGTAAGGTTTCTGAAAGACGAATTGAGGTGGATAGAGCAAAAGTTGAAGCAATGGAAAAATTACCACCTCCGACCACAGTTAAAGGAGTGAGAAGTTTCTTGGGGCATGTAGGGTTCTATAGAAGATTTATAAGAGATTTCTCTAAAATCACTAAGCCTCTTTGTAATTTGTTGATTAAAGATATATCATTTAAATTTACTAATGAGTGCTTATTTTCTTTTAACAGGATAAAGGAAGAATTGACTTTAGCACCTATCATGACTTCACCTAATTGGACTCTTGCTTTTGAATTGATGTGTGATGCTAGTGACTATGCAATTAGAGCCGTATTGGGGCAGAGAAAAGACAAGAAATTGCATGTCATATATTATGTCAGCAGGACCTTAAATGATGCACAATTGAATTATGCCACCACTGAAAATGAGCTTTTAACTATTGTTTTCGCTTTTGATAAATTTTGATCATATCTTATAGGAGCTAAAACAATAGTATACACTGATCATTCTGCAATTAAATATTTGTTAGCAAAGAAAGATGCTAAACCAAGGTTGATTAGATGGATTTTATTATTGCAAGAATTTGACTTGAAAATTAAAGATAAAAAGGGAGCTGAAAATTTGGTGGTTGACCATTTGTCAAGACTTGAAAGGGAGAACGCTCATGAAGAGGAAAGTCTACCCATTAACGAATCCTTCCTTGATGAACAATTGTATGCACTTCTGATTTCATCATCGCCATGGTATGCTGATTATGTGAATTATTTAGCAAGTGGTACTGTTTCTCATGATCTAACTTATCAACAGAAAAAGAAATTCTTTTCTGAAGTGAAAAGTTATTTTTGGGATGATCCATACTTGTTTAAATATTGCTCTGATAAACTTATTAGCAGATGTGTGAATGAAGATGAGGTTGTTAGTGTGCTTACTCATTGTCATTCTTTAGAAATAGGAGGTCACTTTAGACCCTCCAAAACTGCGACTAAGGTGCTTCAAAGTGGTTTTTATTGGCCCACCATATTTAAAGATGCATATGCATTTGTTCATTCATGTGATAGGTGCCAAAGAACAGGTAATGTGTCACATAGGAATGAAATGCCTTTAACTAACATTTTAGAAGTTGAGTTATTTGATGTTTGGGGTATTGACTTTATGGGACCTTTTCCTTCATCATTTAAAAGCCAATACATTCTTGTTGCTATTGATTATGTTTCTAAATGGGTAGAAGCAGTTGCACTTCCTTCAAATGATTCTAAAAGTGTGATTAAGTTTTTTAAGAATAATATCTTCTCTCGTTTTGGATTTCCTAGTGCAATTATAAGTGATGGAGGTAAACATTTCTGTAATTGCTTATTAGATTCTTTACTAGCCAAATATGGGGCTACCCATAAGGTTGCTACACCATACCATCCTCAAACTAGTGGCCAGGTAGAGATTTCTAATAGAGAAATTAAGAGTATATTGGAGAAAACAGTGAATACCTCTAGAAAAGATTGGTCTCATAAATTGGATGATGCATTATGGGCATATAGGACTGCATTTAAAACACCTATTGGTATGTCCCCTTATCGTCTAGTTTATGGAAAAACATGTCACTTGCCTATGGAATTAGAGCATAAAGTATATTGGGCTATTAAATTCTTGAATTTTGATATGAATGCTTGCAATAAGAAAAGATTGTTGCAACTGAATGAGATGGATGAGTTTAGATTGAATGCTTATGAGAATGCTAGGATTTATAAGGAGAGAACTAATCAATGGCATGATAAGCATATTGTAAAGCATGATTTTCAAATTGGTCAGATGGTGTTATTATATAATTCTTGTTTGAGATTGTTTCTAGGAAAATTAAAATCACAATGGTCAGGCCCTTTTACTATCACCCAAATTTTTCCTCATGGTGCAATTAAAGTTTAACGTGGTGACAAAGTTTTCAAGGTTAATGGACAGCGCTTCAAGCCATACATCAATGGAAGTCTAATTCCACAAAAGACTTCCATCCAACTCACTTAAAGACCAAAGCTCCAAAAGTCTAGCTTTAGACTATAAATTAAGCATGTTTTTTTTTTGTTTGTTTGTTATGTCTCTTGATTTTGTCTTTTTGTTATTATTTCTTTTCTCATTGATTTTTTTTTTTTCCTTCTTTTGTAGGTTTGAAAGTAGACAACAAGAAGAATTTTTGTGGGCATTTCTTTGCATTTCAGGGGAGTATTTCTTTCATGTATTTTTGTGGACAATGTGTTAAATAAGTTTGGGGGGGTAACATTTTTAATTGTTATGTGTTGTTTTTGTTGCACTTGTGTGTTTTGATATGAAAATTTTGGTAAAACTTATATCAAGTGCACATTTGGCCAACACCAAGCCTAAAAAAAAAAAAAAATGAAAGATAAAATAACAAAACTTGTTATTTGGAATCACGATTTGCCTTTGGGTTCTTTATTGTGTTTAACATTGAGTCTTTGATTTGGAATGGACAATATCTTATAAAACAAGATTAAGCATATTTGGGTTTTTATGATCGTTGAAATACATGTTCTTTGCGAAGTCGTGTAAGTTGTGTGACTAGGCATGAAAGATAAATGCAATATTTTTCTTGTGATTGTTTCCTTTAAGGTATGCCTAAGCAGGGTTTAAGTAAATAGGGAAAATAATGCTGAGCGAGATAGAGCATAAAATGCACTCGTTCGATAATTAAAAAATAAAAAATAAAAAAGCGAGATGGAGCATAAAATGCACTCGTTAAAATATATATATATATATATAAAAACCTAATTTGCTACCTTTGTCTGTAGTAGTGAGAAGGGATGATTTCAAGAATAAGTGTTGCATTATTCAATTGTGCTAGGTACATAACAAAACATGATTGAGTTTAGAATTTTGTATGAATTTTTGAGATATGAAATGTGAGTATGCTCAATTTCTCTTTATTTGCTATTGTTGTATTCTCAATTGAGAATTTAGATGTGGACATAACAAAGGGCTTTGAATATGATAAATGATTCCAAATACATGTTTTGTTCTTTTGAGTATGGAATTTCTCTACTTTGTTTGAATACAAGCAAAAGGTTAAGTGTGAGGGTATTTGATGGGACTTAATTGTATGCATATTTTTATCTATTTTTTATCTTAACCTTGTGTGATTTTTCCTACATAAAATGTGTGTTTATATGGATTTTACATCATTTTAATCTCTTTTTGTAGGAACTCAACAAAGGATATTATTTCAAAAATTTGGGCATAAAAAGAAAAAAAATATATTATAAAGTTAATTTCAAAATAAATATTTTAATATAAATAAAAATAAATAAATATTTTATATAATTATTATTATTATAATATAATCAAGTTATTATAATTAATAGTATATTAGATATTATATATTATACTATATATTAAATTATAATATTTATATATATATGTATTATATTATATATTATATTATATTATATATATATAATATCATTTATTTATATATAATAGTGTGGCAGTGGCGTGAGATAGAAAAACATGGACTAGGGCTGCCATATGCATCTTATATACCTACATAATAATAATAAAGGCACTTGGAGGAGGGCATGGAGGGCAGCGGCCGTGCATCCTATATATATATAATAAGAGATGAAAAAAAAGGCATGAAATGCTAGGAGGAGGCTGGGCGGCGCAGTGACTAAAGGCATGAACAGGGATGGAATTGAGGAGCCTCTCAGGGATGGAATTGAGGAGACAGAGGCTGGGCGAAAATTGGAAGCAAGGCGTGGGCGCACGTGAAGGACTGAAGCAATTAACAGAGAGTAGTAAGAGAATGGCAAAAACATGAAGGTCACTCGCACAATAACAGCGGCGCAGGAAGCTCCAATTTTCTTTTCAATTTTTGTTTTTATTTTTATGAATTTCATTAATTTCTTCATGAACTAATTTTATTTAACTAGAGTTTGAGATAAACTTGTTATGAATTATTAATTTTTATTGATTGGGCTTTCTATTGTGATTTCAATTATTTATTACTTGTTCTTAATGCGATTGAGTGATTTAACTATCATTTAATTGATTTTGTATTATGATTTGAGATCGAGAGGTGATTATCATAATAAGTTGAAGTAATAAAATCTATAAGATAGATAGTTGATAAGGGATTTGATACTTGAATCTTATGAGGGATAATAAATTGGAACTTAACAATAAATTTTGATTTGTTATAACTATTGGGAAATATATTGATTGTTAATAAATTGAGATTTAATTAGGTTAGTAAATCTTGGGAAAGAAACTAACCAATTTAGATATTCACCCCATTGAATTGAGAGAAATATAATTGATTGAAAATTAAGATAGATTAATAAGTGGATTCAAAATACTCTAGTTGCCTCCATTTTATCTAAGTTAAATTATTTTTAAATTTGTATTTAATTTTAGTTCTCATTAGTTTAATTTATTCAAAGTCATTTTTTTTTATAGTCTAAATAATATTAAAGTTAATGTAATTTTGGTACTTAACCCAATCCTCGCGGGATCGACACTCTACTCATTCATTATATTATTTGCACGATTCGTACGCTTGCAAATTAGCCTATCAATAAGCTTTCTCAAGGTGTCGGGCAGTGTCCCTCCAGGCATCATGCCTTGGAGTATCTCAGCCATGTCTCGAAGTGCCTGCATACCCTCGACATGTTGTTGTCTTAATGCTTCATACTCATGCCATGGAACCATGTGCAGTGGCGGTTGTTAAGTCCTAGCTTGATAGGCGCGGTATGCATGTGAGGCAATGTTAAGCTGAGGTAGGGCTGGCTAGTACCCCACTTGCAAATTCGAGGATGTAGAACGGGCACCTCCCTGTGGCTGTGAGTTGGGAGCAGGCAGAGGTGCTTCCTGTGGATGTGAGTCTAGAATAAAGGGAGGCGCTCCCTGAGGGTGAAGGTCCCGAGGAGGCGGGTGCACTCCCTGTTGTTGAGATTTCCATGGAGGTGGGCGTGTTTCTACGCCTTGAGAGAGAGTTCGTCGGTGTCCACGGGTGTTTCCATTCTTAAGTTGACTTCTTATCCTTCTTCCCATAGACGGAGCTAATTGTTGTTCCCAAAATACAGCAATCTATTTTTTTTTTTTTTTTTGTGGGAAAGTACAATTGGTGTGCGTGGTTGATCACGGTAGTCTCGCTTAGGCCTCATGAGCGTTTTGAGAGTTTTGTCACTAACACGCGTTGAAAGTCTTGTCACCAATGCACTATGAGTCTCGTCACCGTGTGCTGCGAGTCTGATGAACGAGTGGGTCTGAGGATCAGGTGGGTCTGGTGATCTAGTGGACCAAGATAACCGAGTGGCCCAAGATAACCAAGTGGCCAAGGATAACTAAGTGGCCCAAGATAACCAAGTGGCTTAAGATAACCAAGTGGCTTAAGATAACCGAGTGGCCCTTGATAATCGAGTGGCCAAGGATAACCGAGCAGCCAAGGATAACCGAGTGGCCCTTGATAACCGAGTGGCCCAAGATAACCGAGTGGCCAAGGATAACCGAGTGGCCCTTGGTAACTGAGTGGCCCAAGATAACCGAGTGGCCAAGGATAACTGAGTGGCCCTTGATAACCGAGTACCCCAAGATAATCGAGTGGCCAGCAAAACGAGAGCACCGTTAGCACGCAGGTGGGGGTCCCCGCACAAAGCCTCCAATACCTTAGTCAGTTCTTGAGAACAAAAGTGTGAAATTATGTTGAGGAGCCCAAGAGTGCGTACCTTATGTCGGAGGCATGGCCTCCTATTTATAGAGAAGGGAGAAGGGAGACGTGCGGCAATCACGGCCAGAGTTTTGCGGCCCATTCCGAAGATTTCGCAGCCCATCTGAGAGTCTCGGGCCCATCCGTAGGAGCACAAATGTACCCACTCGATCATGGCCGAGTGGGTAGGGTCCAACCCCTTTCATGACCCACTCGGTCATGATCGAGTGGGTCTTCTTGGCTTTGAGCGTCTTCTTTTGTCCCTTTAGTATAGGTATATCAACTTCAAACCTAATTTTAACGACAAAGCCTGAATCTCTCAAAACTTAAAACATAAAAGTTGTATATAATTGTCTTAGCTTTCCATAGGAATTTGAATCATCTCAATCAGAGATTGGATAAGAGAGTTATACTTGAAAAACTAAAGTAGTGTCACACTTACTCGATCATGACCAAGTGGGCCCTCTTTACTTGGTCCCGGCTGATTTCAGCCTTGATGAGTCCCTAATATCTTAAAACTCAAAATATAAAAGTTGTAGATAATTATCTTAGATTTCCATAGGACTTTGAATCACCTTAATTGGATCTCGGACGAGAGAGTTATGCCCAAAAAACCAAAGTAATGTTTAACCTACTCAGTCATGATTGAGTGGGTCATGAAAAGAGAAAGGGGATTGGTCCCCCACCCACTCGGTCATGATCGAGTGGGTCTTCATTCATTGGATTTGAGGGCCTCTTTTGCCTTTTGTGTTAATTCGCATCCTTCTTCGCTCTAATACTTGACTCTGAGCCTTAATAGTGCAGGTACATCAACTTAAAGCCCAATTTCAGCCTTGATGCGGCCAAGATCTCTCAAAACTCAAAACACGAAAGTTGTAGATAATTCTCTTGGATTTCTATAGGATTTTGAGTCACCATAATAGGAGGCCGGACGAGAGAGTTACGTCCAAAAAAACTGAAGTAGTGTTATACCCACTCCGTCATGAGCGAGTGGGTACTCCCTGCTTGGTCTCGGGTCGACCTCCCTCTCCTTTGGCTTGTTTTCCTTGATCTCCTACAACTCTTAGGCCCTTTGGGCTTCATGTCCATCTCTCGCGACTCTTTTAGGTTTCGTGATGCTCCAAGTTTGTAAGGCATATCAGCACCCATATCTATAAGGCTCACAATATACCCAACAATCGCCCACGTGTAGCCTTTGTCTAGGCCTATCGAAATGATGTCAAAGCATACCGGTCTTCTTATGAGATGACCGTGACAACCTCAGATCCAATGATTAGTTACACCCATCTCATATGATAATTCCATCAACATATAACTAAAATGAATTCTCATGGCGAGTCATGTACAGTGACACGTTTTCCAAAATTGGTCACCTATGTACTTGTCTAGGCATCCCCATGCCTATGGGTGTGAGGCTCACATTGCTATCACATAGCAAAAATATAGCACATACAAATGTTACTGCAATTGTGAATGTTCATTCTTAACATTGCTACGACTTGGGACGTTTAATGATGTCTAGAAACTGTGATGTATCATCTCACATCTTTATAGATTAATCACAGTATACATCATATGGACTTCTATCTAGTTTCATCCGGTCATTACAATAATAACAAGAAACTAATAGAATGACTTCTTGTGAGATTAAATAACTCCTTATTCAATAATAAATATGATTGCAATTATTAGTGTACAACATGTCCAATCTGATTGGATCTAGAATACCTACACTAATAATCTCCCACTTACATTAAAGTCAATCACTCATGTATCTTATACCTGATAATCGACATGACTTTCATGTTTCTCCTAGGACAAATTTTAGTCAATGGATCTACGACATTGCCATTCGTCGACACTTTCTCTATATGTCACCTCAACTGGTAATCTCCATTATCAAATGGTGATGCCGCAATACAAATTTGATCCATTGATGAGACCGTGGTTCCTTCACTTACGCGATGGCTCCATCGTTGTCACAATAACTATTATTGGATCAATAATGCTGGACACCACTCTAAGTTCATCAATGAACTTACAGATCCATACAACCTCCTAAGCTGCTTCGGAGGCTGTTATGTATTCAGCTTCAGTTGTTGACTTTGCCATTATCTCTTGTTGGAACTCTTCCAACTCATGGCCCCACCATGTAGGTAGAATATGAATCTCGACTGTACGTGATTTAAAATCATCATGGTCGGATTGGAAACTGGCATCCATGAACCCTTTCACGGTAAGCTCTTATTCCCCATATGCTAAAATCATCTCTTTAGTTCTTCACAAGTACTTAAGGATTAAGGATGTTTTTCACAAAAATCCAGTGTTTCTCACCTAGATTAACCAAATATCTACTACATATACTCAAAGCATATGCGACATCAGGCCTCGTACATCGTATGGGATACATGATCGAGCCAATAATTGAGGTATATGGTGCTCAACCATCCTATCTCTCTCATCTTGTGTCTTGGACACATAGCCTTGGAGAGAT
Organism: Diospyros lotus; assembly: GCF_014633365.1. Classification (NCBI taxonomy): domain Eukaryota; kingdom Viridiplantae; phylum Streptophyta; class Magnoliopsida; order Ericales; family Ebenaceae; genus Diospyros; species Diospyros lotus. Next base: position 690,787 of record NC_068338.1, read on the forward strand.
GTATTCCGTGTGACATGGGAATATTTCTTCTCCTAGAATCTTCCATGCTAAATCTCTTTAGCACCTTGTCAATATACATGCTTTGGGAGACTGCTAGCAACCTCATGAATCTATCTCTATAGATCCTTATTTCCAGCATATAGGCTGCTTCTCCCAAATCCTTCATGGAGAAAATATTTTGAAAACCATCTTTTAACTGATTGCAACATGGGAACACCATTCCCTATGAGCAATATATTATCCACATATAGGACTAAAAAGACCACCACGCTCCCACTAATCTTCTTGTAAACACAAGGATCATCTTCGTTTTGTGAAAAATCAAACTCTTTGATTGTTTCATAGAAATGTTGATTCCAACTCTAGGATGTTTACTTTAGACCATAAATGACTCTTTGTAACATACAAATCTTATTTGCATGTTCTTAGATGACAAAACCATCGGGTTGTGTCATATACACATCCTTAATTAGGTTTTCATTAAAGAAAGTTGTTTTGGCATCCATCTGCCAAATCTCATAGTTATGATAGGCAACTATTGCAAGCAGAATCCAAATGGATTTTATCATTGCCACAAGTGAGAAGATTTTGTCATAGTCAACTCATTGTCTTCGACTAAAACCTCTGGGCACGAGGCTGGACTTGTACATCTGTATATTACCTTCTATAACGACCCACCCCCACCTACGGGCATCATCGATGAATAATCGATCAAATTACTCACACGACAAACCAACAATTGAAGGGTTGAACTATGTTTCAAAGGGAAACACCCTAGGTGGACATTAGGCTTCATCCTTCCCTTTGCTCCACTTGAAAATCAATCCCAAACACAAACAAGAAATACAGCAGAATGGGACTCAAAACCCGAGTGAGCTTCACCTTTCTCCAGCTCGCTTCACTGCAAGCCAAAGGTGACCCAATCACGAAGCTACCATAACAAACATTTCGCTGAGTATTGGGGATTTATGGGAACATACCTTTCGAACCATACTTGAACCGAACTCAGCTCCACTAACTAAAGCTGTATATATAAAACAATCTCACAAACACCTATCACACTATGGTGATTACAACAACTAGATAGATCAAGCACTCAACAACATTTACATTCTACCACATGAATACATATATGACAAATGCATAACATACAACTCGACAACACCGCTAGTTGCCACAACAGCCTCCCGACACCATCCCTGCTTGCATCTAGACTTGCACATCTACAACACGAGGTAAAACCTCATGAGTCATAAAGACTCAGTAAGGGAGCAACGCATAAGTAAATGAAGAATGAGAAAGCATATAATGCAAAAATGCAATCCAAAATAGGTAGTCTTCCATGCCCTCATAACCTCCATAGGTTACAGCATTAACCAACCCTTCCCACAACATTAATACTCCATATGGCCATAGGTACACTAGAACACATATCATGCAAATGTTGACCACTACATGCAACTCATAAAGAAACACTTACAAATGCAAGCAAGACCACCACCACTTGGGGTCATCCCTTACCTGGCTCGAACCTTTATCTCTGCCTCGGCACAAACTCTGCCATGAGCCTCGAACTCTTCTAGGACCATCGTCTCCCCGATCGACCCTAGATGCAACCACACAAAACCCAACTCCATTAATATCAGACATTAAACCAATGCCCTCAACTTCGCCATACACCACAAAATGACTCGACAATAACTACTAGCCAACCCTAACCACGGACATAATACAACCAACTCTTCACAATACATTATTCCACACTATCTCACATAATGGAAGTAATTCAAAAAGAAATAAATTAATTACCTTAACCCATTTGGAAGGAAAAATATGGCCAAACGCCCATACTAGTGTCGCCTCCAAGGATGCTAACTTGCACTCAAAACCCCTATTTTCAATCCTCTAGAACGCTCCTCGAGCCCCAATTTAATTTCCATAAATTCCTGGCTATTTTTTCTTATTTTTCCGCCATTTTCCAAATTTTCTTTTATTTTTATTTCTTTATTTTTTTTATTTTCTTTAATTTTTTTTTCTTCCTCCTAACTTCTTCTTCCTTCCGCGACTTTTCCCCTGCATGTGCCTTGCACCAGCAGCTGTTGGCCACCACCACTTGGCCTGGCCTCCGCCTGCCGACCACCGCCATTACCTGCCCTGCCACTACCAGCCAACAACGCCGCCTCCACCATGAGCAGCCATGGCTCCCCGCCCATGCCTCCAGCCTACACAACAGCTCCGCCGCACACAACAACTCCTACTGCTAGGCTGCTGCCAGCCACCGACGTCGACGCCTGGTAGCCGCGACCACCGCCATTGGCCTCTCCTACCACTGTGCCACCGTTACTCACCTGTACTTTGCGTTAGCCATGATAGCCTTCGCTGCTGGCTGCTGCAACTGGCCGCTACTACAGCCTCTCGTGCTACTTTCGCTATCGCCTTCTCTCGAGCTCTCATCTCTCTCCCATTCTCCTGATCTCGGCCTGCTCTCTAGCTCTTCCTTTTTTTTTTCTCTGTTTCTCCTGGCCATTGCAAGACACGTGTCAAATTTAATGGCCACTATAGATAGCTTAGCCTCCAACCACGCGCTGGTATATATATATATAATACACAAATTACATATTAATCCCTCAAAAATATTTAATCCCACTAGAGGAATTATTAATTACACTTGGGGATTTTAGAATTGCACTTGGACCCTCCCAAGGCTTTAAATTATTATCATTAAGCCACCAAACTCTTGATTTCCTAAAAATTAATAATCGACTTTTATTCGATAAGGCCAATTTTGTCCCTGCGCTTGCATGGGACCTTCATTCCACCCGAAAACTCTTCAAGATTACCTCACTCGCAAAATCGGACCACCCCTAAGGTCCCCTCTACTTCCCAGAGGTCCCCTACGACCATTCGATATTGGCACCCATTCGGGCTTATACAGAAATTATTCCAGAAATTATTCCCAGTCGGACTGCTTCCAGCGTCATTAGCCTCACCTCGAGAGACTCACCAAACTCATGCCCTATTCCCTAGACATCCAAGTCACGGGCATTTCCTATCTTCGATTCAACAATTTTATTAATTAATTTCTCGAAACCGACCTTTGGGCTTCCCGGACCACCTGAGGTCCTTTCAAAATAATCGAAAATTATTTATTTTTTTAATACCATGTAATACGAGTATTACACCTTCCATGTCAGTCTTCCTTTTTGAAGACCCACTTACACCCAATGGGTCTAATACCCTCAGGTGGATCCACCAAAGTTTATACTTGGACAATATACATGGAATCCATTTTGGATTTCATAGCATCAAGCCATTTCCTAAAATCAATGTTTGACATTGTTTCTCATCAATATTTGGTTCGTCATTCTCAACCAGAAGCACATCTTCATGTGTCGAGATGAGAAATACATATCTCTCAGGCTCATGATGAACTCTTGTTGACCTACAAAGTCCTTGTGTGGAAAATTGAGGAATTAACACAACATCTTTTGTCTCATCTTCCTCGGGTTTCTAGAGGGGAGTATTTGTTTGTGGTTGACCTCGAATCTCTTCAAGCTTGACATTCCTCCCACTAGCTATAGCATCTAAAAATTCCTTCTCAAGGAATACCGCATGCTTGGCAACAAAACACCTTTTCTTCATGTGGGTGGTAAAAGTAATATCCATTTGTTTCTTTTGGATATCCCACAAACAGACATCTCATCGATTTGGGTTCTACCTTATTACTGTCAACATGTTTGACATAAATTTCACAACCCCAAATCTTAAGGAAAGATGGATTTGACTTCTTTCCTTTCCATATCTCATATGGAGTCTGAGTAACTGACTTACTTGAAACCCTGTTCAAAGCAAAGATCGTGGTGAGGAGTGCGAATCCCCAAAATGAGATAGGGAGTTCAATGCGACTCATCATGGACCAGACCATGTCCAACAAGGTCATAATCCTTCATTTAGACACACCATTCATCTCTAGTGTTTTAGATAGAGTCCATTGTGAAAGAATCTCATTCTGTTTTAGCTGATCTAGAAACTCACTATTCAAGTATTCACCACCCTGATCAGATCGAAGTACTTTGATGCTTTTCCCAATTTGTTTCTCTACTTCAAATTTGAATTCTTTGAACTTTTCAAAAGCCTCAGATTTGTGTCTCATGAGATATACATAACCAAAACATGATCTATCATCAGTAAAGGTTATGAAGTAGATATATCCACCTCTAGCTTGGATGGTTATAGGCCCACACACATCAATGTGAACAAGCCCTAGCACTTATATAGCCTTCACTCCCTTTACTTTTAAAAGGAAACTTAGTGATTTTGCCAAGCAAACAAGATTCACAAGCACCTTATGATTCATAATCAAATGTGCCAAGATATCCAGCTTTATACAAGTTGGATGTGTGAGTCTCATTTATATGGCCAAGGAGACAATGCCATAAATAAGTGCTATTTAAATCACCTGATTTAAGTCGCTTAATATTTATGTTATTGATAGGAGTATCAACATTAAGGACATACAAACCGTTTAATGTTGTAGCTTTACCATAAAATAACTCATTTTATAAAACGAACAACTATTGTTCTTAAATAAAAATGAATATCCATCCTGGTCTAAACAAGAAATAGAAATTATATTCCTAGTCAAACTAGGATTGTAGTAACAGTTGTGTAAATCCAATACAAACCCAATGGGCAATGTTAATAAATAGGTCCCTATAACTAATGGAACAACTTTTGATCCTTTTCTCACGTGTAGGTACACTTCTCCTATTATTAATCTCCTCGTACTCCTAAGCCCATACACAAAAGTGCAAATATGATCTTTAGATCCAGTATCTAATACCCATGTGGACTGATTGGAAGTAGATAGATTAATTCCAATAACATAAATACCTGAAGTGTCCTGAGTAGAACTCTTCTTACTCCACTCCCCCTGATTTATCACAATGGAGATGGATCGCATCTTCCTTGCCCTTTCAGGTTTTGGTCTTCTGGATTCTTCCAGATTGCACTATGAAAGAACTTTTCTTCCTTTTAGCTTTCTTACTCTTAGGCTTGCCCTTATGCACCTTGGCCCTTCAACTAAGAGAACACTTCCCTTGACCTTTTATCAATTTTGGGCTTGACCTCCATTAGCATGGACAACAACTGTCCAAGAGTTTCTTCCATAACTATTAGGGAGGAAGTGTAGCATTAAATCTAGGGTAAGTTTCTGCATCCATACCCAAGTTCAGCTCTAGTAACCTGTTGATAAAACCTATCATCTATATGACATACTTCTCAACAGATGATCCTTGAGCCTAGCCATGATCTCATAGGCATCATAACTCTTATGTTGCGACCTATGTTTCGGGGTCATGGCAGCCAAGATGATATACCAAGCGATGATCATATCACCCTTGTGTATCGTTCAGGCCTTATGTGCAACTATTTACCCAACTGGTGGCTTCGCAAGAAGATATCTCTTTATCGCATAAAGAATCTTATCATACTGAGGACTATCATCAAGATGATCTCTCAATCATAGAAATTAGTCCCGTTGAAGGTATTATTGCCCTCGAGTATCGATCTTATTGACACGTTTCCAGACATTCTGGATCAACAATTGAATTATAGAGATAAATGTTATAATTATATTTAATTACGAAATCATAAATTGCAAAAAGTAACATTTTATGATTGCTCCCACTATTTTCTACGAGTTTGCCACCCTCAAGACGTGACTCGAAAAATCCCATTGGAAGATTTCCTAATGGGCTAGGATCCCATCTCCCCTCGCACAACCTTGAGTGACTCAACAAATTGTGCTAAGATCGATTAGGCAGGTACTTGCTACCAATTCCATCTCCATGCAACTCCTAGATACGTTGGGATGACAACTCCTTGTCATGCACATCTCATGTGACTCCCAACCTTTGCCTCTATACTTAGTGAGCCTTGAGTGACTCAACAAACCCACCTTTCTAGTTAAGTCGGACCCATCATTCAAGGACTTCTCATAGCCCATGAAACACAAGTATCATAGGTCATACTTGACGTTGAGTGATTGAACAAATCAAGTGCCAGCTAGAATCCTAATGCCTCATAATGATGGAATGCAAGTTGGCTTAATATTAATGAGGGATTTATTATTTATTTATTTAGGTCTTATCACATGCAATTAATCAAATTAATAATGCATAATAAACAACTCAAATCGGTGTATAGTATGGATAACTACGGCTAGCCCCCTAGAGCCATAGAAGGGAAGCTAGCGAGGTAAACCTAGGTGATGAATCATAACATGCTTCTCAAGCACATTCTCCAAGCTTTTATTGGTCTTCGAATCTTGTCTTCAATTTGGCTCCATCTCTTGCTCTTCATACAAATTTCAACTATCACTACTCTATTCTATTCTACATACATTACATAGAATCAGAAACCCCGAGTTACATTCGGGGTAAGAGAAATGAGAAAAGAATGTACATCAGAGTATAAGAGAGAGGTAGGACACGCAGACCCTATTTCAAAAACCAAATTTACAAGCATTCATTCCCAACATAAAATAAATGGTCGATTCGATCCATACCATACACCCATGCAATCAATCACATTGATTCATTCAAATTATGTTAATTAATTGTTGCATCAATCTCATTGAAATGTTTTCAATAAATTGAAATTTGTATAATTTTGGAAAACAAAATTGTTTTAATTGTATTTGGGCTTAGGCTTTATCCATTAGTCCCACTAACAAGGCTCAATAGGCCTTGGATTAACCAATACATGTCATACAAGCACTAGTAGCCCAATAATTAATAAAACACCCAAATAACGACCTTAGCCCATTTCAATCACGGCCCATAAGTGTCATACACTCATGGATTGGATAGAAAAACCCCAAAAAATGCCAAACAATTTGGTCGGGCCTCACCCGAAGGCACGAAATGCACTGGGCCACCGAAGGGTAGGTCGAGTTACTTATAGTGCGCCCCGAGGAAAGGCCAAAACACAATCTGAGGTAGCAGAGGGGGCCGAAAAGCTACTGGCCACGCTTGTCACACAGGCTATAGGCCGTATAGCCGCATGGAGCACGCATGGCGTGCACATGGCGCTCCTAGGCAGGGCCTAGCATGCAGGTGATATTTCACTCTTAGTAATAAAATAGTTTTGATAATGACTATATGAAAATCAATTTCTACTATATGGACTATATGAATGAGAAAATGCATTTTTAGTATATGAGTCTTAAAGCAAGATATGAAATTTTTGAGTATGGATGAAAGAATGATTGGTTTCAAATTATAACTTTTGATAATCTCAACTTGCTTGTCAAGATTGATTTGTTTCAAATTTTAACTTTTGATTAATTTGTTTCAAATTAAACTTTTGATCATCTCAACTTGCTTTAAAGATAATCAAAATGAGTTTCTAACAGAATCAATTAAGGATGTATTAAAAATTCAAGATTTTCTATAGAATAGTCGACTATCAGGGATCATTCTATTGACTATGCTTCAAAATAGTCGACTATTTTTGATGTTCTATCGACTATTTAAGCATCTGTCGACTATTTTAGCTTCTGTCGACTATCGTGTAAAAATAGTCAACTATGCCTTCTGATCTGTCGACTATTTTTGTTCATGAAATTCAAAAATTTCTTCTCATTTCAGCTTCTGTCGACTATTCAAGTATGTCTGTCGACTATTGAATTTTTGTATTAAAAATAGTCGACTATCAGTATATGTCTGTCGACTATTCTTAGTTTTACTTGTAAAAATAGTTGACTAATCTTTTCTTCTGTCGACTATTTTGTTTCACAGATTTTATAACGGCTAGTTTTTGATGCATTAAATGCTCGCCAACCACCCACAACGGTCCAAATTTCAAACATACCCACCATCAACTATAAATAGGTGGTTGAAGATGCATTAAAGGCTGTTGAGAAACTATTGAATATCTTGAACGATCGTGCCTTCACTGTTACATCGATTTTTACTTCTTTTCTCTCTGTACTCTCATTTAAGAGGCTTTGATATATACTGTTCTATTTCCTTTAAGCCTCGTTTATTTATTTAAAGAGAGAAATCTGTAACTAAGAGTTGTACTCTTAGATTCTCTAATTCATTGTTTGTATTTCTTCCTAGCAGTAGCTAGAGGGCCCATTAAATTGGGAGGTTGTACATTGCCTAGTCAAGGACTAGAGGACCTACTCATATTGAGTAGGGGGTTGATAGTGATATTGATTTTAAAATCCTTAGTGTATAACTAAGGTAGTGGATTAAGCTTGGAAGGCTGAACCACTATAAATCTGTGTCTTCACTGCTCTTCATACTTTCTCCTTTAAGCTTGCATCGTTGCACTTTTTGACTTTGTGTAATCTTCAATAAGACCACATCATTATTCCTCTTTACAAAAAAAATATAAATACTTTCACTTTCCAAAAGAAATTTTTTTTACTTACCAATTCACCCCCCCTCTTGGTGGATATCACATCAGCTCAATTCTATCAGCAGGCTGCGTGCCGTAAGGGCGGTAAGGGGCGTGTGGGCAGCAGGCGGGTTGTTGGGGCCGGCGTGGGCCATTCGCGGGTTAAGCAAGATCACTACGGGGCAAACAGCGTAGTTCAAAAATTTTGAACCTTACCCCAATCCTGGCGATTGGATCAACGTCTAAATTAAATTATTCACATATAAAATAAAATAAATCTAATCTTTAGATTTTCAAGTCATATGCAGATCTAAACCATCTAAGTGTCTGGCCTCTAACTTGTGATACGCAGCACGCATCAGTTGGCAAGGAGAGCTGAATAGGAGTGCTAGCTCCATCTCCTATAGTGGCCTGTGTATGGATGGAGAAAGGACAGATTTTCAACTGTTGAAAACCATCAAAAATCTTAATTTGGCCGACCCCTTAAAGGGATATTTATAGAGGATCAAATCTCATGGGGTTTCATAAACCCTAATAGACATGGATTGAACTAGTCCATTAATCCTACTTTAATTAGAATCTTAAGTGGGCTTATCCTAGTCCAATTAGAAATATAATTAAAGTCCAACTAGAAATATTACTAAGTGGCCCAAATTCATTTATAAAATATTTGGCCCAAATCTAATTCAAGCCAAAATATTTAAAATTTAATATTTGGTCCAAATCTAAATTAACCAAAATATAATATTTATTATTTAATATTTTGTCCAAATCTAATTTAGCCCAAATAGTAATTTGATTTAATATTTGGCCTAAATACTTTATTTAGCCCAAGTATTAAATTAAGCCCAAATTATTAAATTGAAAAATTCTTTCTAATTTAATCAATTGTCATTTTAGGAAACTCTTTCATTTATGACGACCCCTCGTTATATCAACGTCATTACGTCTATTTGTTCTTTTTTCGTGAGAACATATGACGACACAACTTCTTGCCGAAGTATCCCACTTAACCATACGTCAGCTCTCTTGGTTTAAGCTAGGGACCGTGCCTATTGCGTATGACTCATTAGGCTTTCAAATATGTTGGCAATGTGTCGGTACGAACACATAAGACAAGATTGATATCTAGTAAGGCATCATGCCTACCCAATTATTCAGAAGGATTCATAATCTGCAAATAACCTTTCACAAGCATAGTTACTATGTAATTCGATCCTCTAGTCAATGTATCCTATGTGATCTTAAGTTGGCGATATATTGCTTGATTACGATCACATAAGTTTTTTTCGGTCTTTCGGATATCCTCACTTAATAGAGAGTGAATCAATAACTCTTTATTGATCTCTTTCACCATGGCTATGGATTTAAAGTGAATATCCATCGAATGTGCCTTAGATACATCATCCTCTATCAAGGAATAGATGAGTCCCATCTTGGTTATGCACCCATCTCCATAAGCCTCACGATATGCCCAACGATCTCTCATGTGCAGCCTTTGTCTAGTCCCATTGAAACGATGTCAAAGCATACCGATCTTCTTATGAGATGACCGTGACAACCTCAGGTCCAAGAATTAGTTACACCTATCTCGTATGAGAATTCCTTCAACATATAATCAAAATCGATTCTCATGACGAGTCATGTACAGTGACACGTTTTCCAACATTGGTCACCTATGTACTTGTCTAAGCATCCCCATGCCTATGGGTTTGAGATTCCATTGCTATCACATAGCAAAAACATAGCACATACAAGTCTTACCACAATTGTCAATGTCCATTCTTGACATTGTTACGATTTGGGACGTTTAATGATGTCTAGAAATTGTGATGCATCATCTCACATCTTTATGGATTAATCACAGTATATATCATATTGACTTCTATCTAGTTTCATTTGGTCGTTACAATAATAACAAGAAACAAATATAACGACTTCTTGTGAGATTGAATAACTCCTTATTCATTAATAAATATGATTGCAATTGTAAGTGTACAATATGCCCAATCTGATTGGGTCTAGAGCACCTACACTAATAAGATAAAGGAAAGCTAGAAAGAAGTCATGGAAGACTTACATAAAATTGAGCAGTAAATGACTTGAGGCGTGCATTCAAGAACATCTAGACACACTTTTGAGGGATTCCATAAGATAAGAATCCTCCCAGTTGAGTGTAGGTGAAAGTTGTTAACTTCCTGCCAATCCCAAAACTTGGTGTGCATAATCCATTTGAGCTTATCTGAATTAATCTTGGTTTCCAGAATATCGAGCACATTAATGGAATGCTTCCTAATGAGATGCTTGACCCTATTATACTTTAGGGGCAATGAAAAGCCCCTAATATTCCAATAGGCACTAATCACGATGATAACCGAAGGGCATTGCCCTTCTTATTATCCTTATTCTTAGAGTTGCACCCATTATCTGCATTAGCTGCTTTCAATTTGACCTACTTTTTTTCCTTCACAATAACCTCATCCTTACTTTGGTCATTGACCTTGCGAATATGTTTGGAGGACTTCTTCTTCTTCCAGCACATGACCTAAAAGGGAACTTTTGATAGAGCCTGGTCTTTCTCTATATCTTCTACATTTGAACAACATATCAGCTCTTCCCTCTACTCGTTTGAATGAGCAATTGATATATCTGGATGAGCATCCGGGTGGGCTTTTGTAGGATCTAGATACGCGACTGAGGGCTCAAAACCCAAGGCCGTGATGGACCATCCGGGCCCAATCTCTGCCCACCTCCCCCTTGGCACTCTCTGGGCCTGTCCCTCATGGCTCGATCTCGGCCCATTATGGTCCTATGCTAGCCTGCCACAACATCATTGTAGCCTCTACTAGGTATCCGTGTGCCCCCCTCAGGTCCCATCCTCATTAATAGCGGATCCCATCCACATTAATGAAGGTCTCGTTGCCAACATGTCGCTACCTGGGAACCTCCATAGCTCTAGATACTCAGTCTCATCACTTGCAGACGCACGATGCATGCATACAAGAGGACGCCTCCTTCTCCTATATCAATCAGCTCTTTTCAAAGTCAAGGTATGTTCTACCCCCTAACCTACCGATACGCTGCCTTTTCCTTACTCCTTAACTCACTCAAGCGTCGGAGTGTTTGCAGGTGCCCACCGCCCACTAGACGAATCCGTCGCCGAAGCGCACGCCCCGTCACTGCGATCCTGTCTCCGACCACTCCCTTGGTCAGGAAGGAACACGTGGTATTCGGATGGGCTAGGGGACATCTAGATGCCTTCTCTGCCTGAATACGACTGAAGGCCTTGGAATTCGAATGAATTGCTTGACATCCAAATTGTTGGACATCCTGATCATGGCTCAAGGCCACAACATCTGAATGAGCTACTAGGCATCCAGATGGCAACTCTTGCTACTCAATACCCAAGCCGACATTTAGATTATTCTTCTTTTCTGGAAGTAAAGATTCAATTGAAATATCCTAAGGGACTGCCTTGCAAGTCTCAGAAGAGTGGCTAAGAACATTACACCTAGAACAAAATTTCGGTTCACACTCATAAATAACCCGTTGTTCTCCTTTTTTCCCTAAAGGGAGCTTAAAGTGAACCTATCTGATTAATTCACGAGATGCATTGTGATGCCCCGGCTCCACTACTAGGTGTCACCGTAACCCGTGGTTACAACCCCAGTCTACCACGGAGGATGATTATGCCCCGTCACATAAAGTATTAAAATAATATGGGCGCCCTGGGTGGGGTCCAGGCTTCATTGCCTCCGACTGTCGAGTATTCGGGTTCAAGGACATATGCAGTGAAAAATTTACCCGACTAGGCCTTTAAAATACAAATCAAACTAATTATCAACATGCTCAATAAAAATACTTTAACAGTTAGGCATACCACATTCTCTAAATTACTCATAGCGGGAACCTTAAGTTGATCCAAAGCAAATTTTATTTAAACCATAGCTGTCCTCCATAGTCAAGTACAGAGCATATATAATTTACATAAACGACACGTACATGACCTACATCTTCATTGCCTGCAATCCCTATTAACTTGCGACTCTTCCACCACTACTGCTTTCCCTTTCTTAGATCCCGAGCCATCTGTTGGGTTAGTGGGAGTGAAGGGGGTGAGTCTGGAGACTCAGTAAAGGCAATATGCGATGCAGTAAATTAATGAGCATGACATCATAGATAATAATGAAGTGCAGCGTGCATGCAAGCCTGTCCACCGCACCTATCTCAGGCTTTAGGTGGTGTAACGCCCCGCTCCCACTTACGGGAGTTACTCGTAAATAATTACCCGAACTGTTCACCTACCCAGTCTGAGATGAAGGGCGGACTATGTTTCAAGAAGAAACGCCCTAGGTGGGAACTAGGCTTCGTCTGGCCCTTCGCTTACCCAGGATCCATAAACACCCTAGGACCTCGCGAGTTTCTTGTGAATGAAGAAATAACCCGCTACACCGCCCAAGGGCTTCAAGATGCTTCTTAACACCGGGCTAAACTAAGGGGAAAACTCATACTCAGAAAAATCCTCCAATTTTTCCAACATTTCATCGCTCGGGGACTCCTTCGGGGATTTTATAATTTCTTCTATAGCCCAAAATCTCCCAAAATCGGGCCCTATTATTTCCCCTTTTATTCCCCTAATTTTTGAAATTTTTCCCCCTTTTTTTTTTTCGCACGCGGGCCCAAGGCCGGCTGGGCCCGGTCGCGGGCGCCTGGGGCAGCCACGGCCCACGGCCACGTGGGCTGGCCCAGTAGCGGCCGCGCGGCCATGCGCCTGCTGCGCGTGCACCCGCGTGCGCCCCCGCGCGCGCCTGCGCGGCCGCGCGTCCCCTGCTGCCTGCTGACCTGCTGCACCCCCAATTTTCCAGCAACTCCCTTTTTTTGAAGTTCCAACTTTCCAACACCCCAAAAATGCCCAAATTCTCCATAATTTCCTTTCCATATATACACATCAAAATGTACCCTTTGGGCTTAAAGAAATCCTTACACGAGGCATATACAAAGTAAGCAAAAATTTCAACATTTAGAAAAAAATATTCAAATGTCTTCATGCTCAAGCCTCCTTCTCTTGCCAAACCTTTCCATAGCATGCTTCAATACCTACAAGAGGTCAAATAAACCTCATGAGCTCCAAGAGCTCAATAAGGGTGCAATGACATAAAGTATGGAAATTAACAATATAGATGCCAATGCCATATGCAAGTGCCTAGGGTTTCAATACCTCAACCCTCAAGGTTAAAGGCTTCAACATTCCCATCCCAACACACAATTTCATGGCCATGAGTCTCATACACACAAGCATATGCAAAGCAAGCACAAAATGTTAAAATGCATACAAAAGTCATGCTAGCCACCATCCACTTGGGGCTTTCCCCTTACCTCAATACTCCATGGATCTTCAAGTTTCCAACAACTTCAAGCCTCCAAAATCACTTCCTTTAATTTCCTCAAACTCCTTACATGAAAAACAAGCCTAGGATTATAAAGAGATCCTTTAAAATGAGAAATACAAGAAAATTATGTAACCTTTACCTCTAGGCTTCTTGGATTTCTTCCTCTCCTTTTTCTTCTTCTTTCTCTCTTCTTCCTTCCTCTTTATTTCCTTCAAATGGCTAAAGGGGAGACTTCCTCCATCTTCCTTTCTTTTCTTTCTCAAGACTCTTGAAATGGAAAAACTTGAGCTTGAAGGTCCACTTCCCTTTTTATACACTTTCATTTCTCTTTTCTTTTCGATTTATTTTCCTAGCCTTGATATTCCCAATTGCAAGACTTGATCCTAACCTTTCATTTCTCCTTTACTTTTTGAGAATAAATCTTGACCATTGGAAGAAGCACAATCCATAGCCCTTAGTCTTCTTTAATCTCAACCCTTGATGCATTTTGGAAGACTAAATCCCCACCATCCAAATTAACACAATCCATGTGTTTCTCAAGAATGAATCCTAGCCATGGACTTCTTTGGAGATCCAATCTCCACCATCCATTTCATTCTTCTATTGGATCCTTACATCCCATTTGGCAATCCATGCCAACATAAAGCCTTAAATCTCTACCATTAGGTAAATTCCAATTTCAAGACTAATTTTCCACCATTGGATCAAGTCTTCAAATCCCATAAATATCCCATTTCTCATTTATTTAATTGGGACTAATTTCACCACATTAAATATGAAAGACAACTTAGAGAGACATAAATGCTTTTCTTTCCCATTTATTTTAATCTCCCATTTTCCCCCATTAATGCTTGACCATTTTCTTTTCATTTGCAATTTCTTTTTATTGCAACAAAATCATTACACTCACATGGGCTAAATGGCTCATCTTTTCCATTCTTTTTGGTTTATTTAAATCCTTTAATTTTGCTTGAATAAGACCATGCCAAGTGTCACTCTAAGACACAAACTTGGCTTCCAAGTCTTCCATCTCACCCATCCATTAATTATAAACATAATTTACCAATTAATTATTTCCACTCCCATAATTAATTTCCTCCTTTTCTCATAATTAATTCCTTTATGAAATTTCTCTCCAAAATTACCAAAACACCCTTTGTGAATTTTCAATCCCATTTATTTCCACATAATGCAAAATGGGAACTAATTCACTTCCATATTCAATTACACCTTGGAATTATCTCCAATGTACCAAATTACCCTTTTATTGGACTTTGCTATCCAAATTACCAAAATGTCCCTCTCATAGGGCACCCTCAATCTCAAGGATTCAACACCTTCTCAAGGGCATTTTTGAAATTTTTCTTACTTCCTTTCATGTTCTCTTAACACCGGTTACACCGGGTGTTACAGGTGGCCCCTAGTGGTTTCATCTATGACCCCGTCCTAGAACTCTCATGGTCCGAAACCCACTGCCCCATGCCTAGGCACTTCCTCAATATCTTATGTAAGCCATGGCAAAATTAATTTACAATTAAAGCATATTAAACCCTTACCTTAATTTGTTTGTTGCTCGGTGACCAACTCTATCTCGTTGCACTAACTGGTAGCGTACCCGCAACACCCTTACCACAATTATACATATACATGAGGCTAGGTAATTAATTAATTAGCCACTAACTACATTTAATAATTTAAGTAATTAATTTACCAATCCCACTGATTACTTCAACTAATTGACTTACTAAACTAATTAATTAAAATAAACTCCAACTTAACTACTAATTTAATTTAACTAACTAATTAATTAAAATAAACTAATTAATCTAAGCACTTACCTCTCAGTCGATTTCTTCCTTCAAGCGTCTCTATTTCCTTTTGCAGATTGTTGCCGAGCGTTCTCATATTCTTCTCCTATTTATAGTTTCAATTGCCCCCAGATTTCACTCAAAAACCATGGATTTATCCCACTGTTTTATAGCCAATTAATACCTCGATTATGCCTCAGCCACGTGGCTGCAATTTAGCAAGAAATTGAAGTTGATTTAAGGGTAAAATGGATGAGTGGCGAGGGAAGCACCAGTGTGCGCCACGTGGCGCGGTTGGGCTGCACAAGGCCAGCACCTGGCCTCCCCAAAACGACGTCGTTTTGGGGTGCTTTGGCTGATTAAAAATCAGCATTTTTCCTCCCAGCGCGCGCACCTGCCAGGATTCGAACCCGCGTCCCAGCCTTTCTCCTTGCGCAGCTGGTTGCTCCTTCAACCTATATATGCATCCCATTATATTTAACCAATGTTCCAGACCTCTTTCCGGAATTACACTAGCGCCCCAGATTTTTCGAAAATCACACACACACACCCACACCTCATTTCCTCTTATTACACTTATACCCCGAATATTCCAAAAATCCACCAAATTAATTTTATCATTATCTCCATAAATATTTTCAAATAATTTACTTAATTACCTTATTTTCCCATTTCCTCAAAATGTCATAAATAAATATTTTCTCTAAAATATCCAAATATTCTAAAATATCCTCAAATATCAAAATTAATTACTTATTTGCAAATTTCGGGATGTTACAGTTCTCCCCTCCTTAGTGAATTTCGTCCTCAAAATTTTAATATATTACGATATTAACCATGGCCTTCAAACAAATAAGGATATTTTTTTCGCATTTCTTCTTCCATCTCCCAAGTTGCCTCTCGTTCCGAGTGCTGACCCCACTGCACTTTTACCATAGGTAGAGTTCTATGTCTTAACTGACGATCTTGGCGTTCCAGTACCCATAAAGGTTGCACTTCAAAGGTCATACCAGGTTGGAGTTCAATGTCCTCAACATGGACTTCTATGTCTGGATTTAATTGAATATTTTGTGATTATATGCAAGTTTATATGAAAAATGAAGATTAAATTAACATCGGGGCATATTTAAAGATTTAATAATAATAATAATAATAATAATAATAATAATAATAATAATAATAAAATTAATATAATATAATATATTATAATACATATATAAATATAATACATATACACATTCATGCATGAAACATATATATAATACATTATAATATATATTCCATAATATATATGCATGCGCAGTGCATATATATATATAACTAGTTTCACACCCGTGCGTTGCACGGCTATAAAATATTGAAAAAATAAATTTTAATTAAAAAATATTATAATAAGAGTAATATGAGCTAATTCAAATATAATATGAATAAATTGACATATAAAGTATTATTACAAATTTTGGAACACTTCTTTATACACAACATTTGTTGTCGAATCAATTTGTTTTTTTTCACCGTCACATATGAGAATTTTCAATCCTTGTTGACTTGTAACTCTAGAAAGTGCAACGTAAAGTTGACCGTGAGCAAACACTGGCCTCCTCAAGTACAGTCCAACATGTGACAGTGACTGACCTTGACTCTTGTTTATGGTCATGCCGTAAGAAACAATCAGTGGAAACTGTCTTCTCTGAAATTTAAAAGGTAACCGCACATCTGAAGGAGTTAATGACATACGTGAAATAAAAACCTTGTCACCTGCATTACTACCTGACAACATCTTTGCCTCTAAAACATGGCATCCGAGTTTCGTGATGACCAATCTTGTACCATTGCAAAGTCCTGCAGCATGATCAATATTTCTCATAAGCATAACAGGGACACCAACTTTAAGCTTCAATTCATGATTAGGCACCTCGGAACATCTTATTCCATTTAAAAATTTGGTTGAATGAATTTCTGCAAACAAACCAAATACTCTTTCAGTGTGGCACACTGTGTCTGAGCTAAGATATGTCCTCTCTTCACACGGATTTTTGGAAATCATGAAATCATTTATAGCTTGGACATCATCGAGTGTGGGTGCTAGAATGGCTCTTCCTTGCATATAGGATGCATCACAAACATTTTCTAAAAAAGACGGGTATGTACTCTCAACTATAGACTGAATTGTATCATCCGATGCACCAACCAAAACATCACATGGAATATCGACGATCATTTTTCCATCATTTTCCCGACCAATTTTCCCATCTCCAATATTGCAAAGCTAGTCAGAGAAATCTTTTAGTTCATGCACATCATGACAGTTGCCAGAACTCTGAAGTCTCATGTTTTTTGTCAGCTTCAAAATCACACAATGTGTCCATAAGTATGATGAATTGATAGTGGCATGGACAACATCTTGCTTGCTACCTTTTGGAATAACAGGCAAAATCTGACGAAAATCACCACTGAACACGATTGTTTTTCCTCCAAAAGGTTTATCATTGCTATTATTAATAGCGAACCTTAACACATCTCTCATGGTTTTGTCCAAGCCTTCAAAGCAATATCTGTGCATCATAGGAGCCTCGTCCCAGATTATTAGCTTTGTTTTTGCTATCAATTCTGCCAGTGGACTCCCTTGTCTAATATTACACGTGGAGTCTTCAGTGGGGTTTAGGGGAATGACAAATCTAGAATGAGCTGTATGACCCCCTGGTAACAAAAGTGACGCAATACTACTTGATGCAACATTCAGCACTATATCTCCTTTCGTTCGAATTCCAGCAGAAAGTGTTTTCCATACAAAGGTCTTCCCAGTTCCTCCAAAACTGTTTAAAAAGAACACACCTCCTTCATCACCATCCACAGCATGCATTATTCTGTCGTAAGCATATCTCTGCTCATCAGTCAACTGGTTGACATAATTTTTATGATCCTCTGTCAATTTTTTCCTATCGTACGATAGCTCGTCATATATAAGCCTATTTCCAGACACCAATTCATCAACATCGTCAGGAAATGGCATTCCATCAAACTCACGGAGACTCTTACCCCTTCCTTGTAATATTTTTTCAATTTCCAACAAAGCATAACTTTGAATTTCATTATCTGTCAACTGAAGATCTGTTTATAAAATGACGTAAAAAAAATGGCATTAGAACAAATTTTTATCAAAGGCACTCAACGTTATGCTTTTAATAACGAAAATATTTTTTAAAAAAAGAGTATAATTTATTATTATATTCGTTTAATATAAAAATTACCTACAAGACCCAAGACACTACGACGCCTATAGAGTATGTCATCTGATAGGTACTGCCAACACTTGCTCCAAACATACTCAGGTCGGGACAACGAATCTGAAGTCAACAATGTTGCGAAAAGGTTTCTAAGAGAATGTGTTGTCCCCCACTGACTTGCTTCCATTATGCCATCTATATACTATTTGTCATCATTTAGTAACCCCAAAACATAACATGCATCCCTGAATGAACTATATACCACACCATTGACAGTCTTGATATCATCATATGTTGTAGCGCCGCGAACAATATTCAACAAAGTTCTCAAGTAATAGAGTTCTCCGGTACCAAGAGCAACATAGAACATTCGCCCTATTGAAAAGCCTTTTTTCCTTGGTTTCCATTCTCTGCCACTATTATTCCAAACAAACTTTGTTGGAAACTCAACGTATGTAAGCTCCCTAGCCCATTCGTACTTTTTGTTCGCTTCCATCCATTCGGTGAACATATTGTGTCTAATAGTTGGACGATTCATAACATTTTGAATTGGGTCATAATCTGAAAATATAACACTCTGTTGATCAGGGAGATGAAAAGACAGATGCTCAACTGAAGGATCCCTAAAATGAATGTCGAACCCAAATATCCGCCAAGCAGCCTTGCAAGGTGAAATATATCGACAGTCATAGTATATCTTGATTTCATCAACCTCTTTCTTGTTCCCATCTTTGTCAACACTTTGGTAGAAACTTGCAGTGACACGGTCATGACCTTTATGCACGTATTTAAATAGGTACTTGATAGATCTGGACTGATTACACCATTCAACGTTAATGTGAGCACCATATTTCATAAGAAGTTGTTGATTGTGCGGCACTACAAATCGATTGTCTAGATCAATACCATTTCTGTTAACGGTCCTCCCGTTGTCTTGACGCATATATATCAGGTACCCATCTTCATCAACAACAGTGGAGGCATTGAATTTCTTTGGATAATGTTTACTGCAACGACCATTAGCCATACACGGAGAGTTCTGTCGTAGCACACCGCATGGACCGTGTATCATGAAATCTCTAACTGCTGCATAATAATGAGGATCACTTAATTGATAGGGTATTTCAGCAGAAATTATTTTGTCAATATCATCTCCAGTAGGATTTCTAGCTTCCTGGTTCAAGAATAAAAGTATGTAGGCATTGGGCAAACCACGTTTTTGAAATTCAATTGTATACATTGCTGTGGAAAAAAAAAAGTAGATAAAAAATTAGCGAATTAAGTTTAGCGAAATAAGTGTATTTTACTGTATTAGTGATAACGACTATTGTCATAAGAATAAAACGCCTAGAATTTAATAAACATGAGTACGTACCTGCTCTCACTGGGCCAAAAATTTTATCACGTCGTAAGTCCCCCATCAGAAAATCCAACTTAGTCTTGAATACTTTACAAAGTATATCAGGATGATCTTCAGCCTTCAATCCCCTCTTATCCAAAAAACGAACAATTTCTGGCCATTTTGGGTTACATGTGAATGTAATGAACAAATTTGGGTATCCAGCCCATCTGCTTATAGCCATCCCATCCTGGTAACAATTGATCATATACCGTGGACCCCCTGTAAATGTAGAAGGCAAGTATACTCTCTTCCCTAATGATGCAGGATCCGCGTCACCTCCAACTAAGGCCTCTTCCAAGCCTTTGTATACCTCACACCTCAACTCTTTTTGGTGAAACCTAATATACGCCAATCGTGATGATTCCACCATTGAATATGCATCGACCAAAAATTGTTGAAATAACCTTTTGGAAAATAAAATGTTCGAGGACTCACAATCTCTCTCCATAATTCTATATGCAAAAAATTCCCTCATACTCAATTTCTTTCGTGCACCAGACGACCTAGATCTTGAACCACTCAATGGAATGTCAGCTCTATAGCCATCCTGACCGTAAAGGAAAAGCAATGGATATTGCAACCCCAGATACGACACATGTAACTCATTAATACGTTTAAGTAATCCAGATCGAGTTTCGACCACAATGTCTCGAGCACCTGGCAATGTTTCAAAATCTCCAACTATTAAAGCAGCAACTTCTTTAACATCAGGCATGTTATATCTTCTACCATCCCCGTTTCTCTTACCAATGAGTTTCAACTGAACATTTCCAACTTCACCTTGACGTATCCTTTCTGTCACCATTCTAAAAGATTGCACAAGAACATTATGCACATCAAGCATTTGTTTTAGATCAGACACGATATCCTCATGCAAAGTGTGACCAACTGCTGACCTTCTGCATAATAAAAAAATTGATTTTATTTTATAAAACAGGATCTTGTCGTATTCATACAGTAAACAATTAAAATAAAAAGTATCGTTGCACATTAAAAATGCATACCTCACTGATCGGATTCTATTTTCCACTTCATTCTCCACATCATAAATGTAAAGTTGCGCAAACTTAGGAGTCAATCCTTCTACAGGCAATAAACTCCCAATAGAATGATAATTCTCTCCGTGTAAAATGAAAACAGGAGCAGATCTTCCATCGTTGATTTGAGAATCTATCTTCCCTCACATAGATGTAAAAGAAAACATCATGTTGTATGATCGGATGTTTTCACGAAAATGTCTGCTCCTCTCATCATGCCCATATAACAAATCTTTAAATACTCGTGGGGGATCAGGCATACGTGGAAGCACAACCTTTCCATGAGTGCAACACAAAGAGAACTTTGGGGATCGACATGTTTTATAATGTTTATCCAATCTTTCCTCAAACCAAAAAATTGCCGCACAGAACTCGCACATAAAAGTCAGATCTCCAAAATCTTCATATTCTGATAAAAAAAATTGTCAAGAAAACTTATTTAATAAGAAATTCCAAATTTGTTTCATACTAAATTTTGTAAATAATATTTCTATAAATGGAAATATAATAAAATTATTGTTATTTTGATAAGGCATTATAAATATAATAAAATTATTGTTATTTTGTTATTACGAAATAGCAAAGATAAAAAAAAATAGTAATATTACCTGAGTTGGGCAACAATGGAGTGGTAATAATTTGATCATATGTAGTTACGCCTGATATGGACGGTAGAGTAGACTTTATTCCAACTGTGTGCTTTCTCGACCCCAGCAAACCCAACGATCTACTTCGATGATGTTCATTTGATGGTATGTCGCTCGTTGAATGTTGCGTAAACTGACTCCCAAACATTTGATGTCTAATATCTGAGAGAAATAAATTTAATTAGATTTTGTGAACAAAAATTATTGATTAAGAACTTTGTTTTTCTTCCATTCAAAATATATAATACCATTTGTTATGTTGGAGAATGGCCTCTATTGTTTATTCGATTGACATAGACTTGCTCTTCCTGAATGCGACGCAGGTTGCGAAAGAGTTGAGTTGATTTGGGCGTGCATTGGCGTGCGAAGGTTTGAAAGAATTAAAATATCAAAAAATTAAGGGGAGAATAATTTGGTGCTTTTATGTTTTTATATTCTGACCCAATAAGAAATTTACAATTAGCTTTGCAAGTCATTTTTTTTTTTTTTCTGCTTAGAATAGAATAGAAAAAATAACATCGTTGCTGAATAAATACAATGACACTAAACTGCCTCTAATTTTAATAACAATATAGGTCAAACTTTCTTCAAAAAAATAACAATAGACTAAAAATGTTAAATTATTAATTTTGGTATAGCTTACCTTGTTGAATGGAATTTTGCAAGCGAATACACATAAAACATCAAAATAATGCGTTTTAGTTTTTATTATTTATGTAGTGCATTTAAAAAAACAATATTACCCATAATACAAATTAATGAAATATTATGGTTGTAATTAAGAAATTTAATACATTATTAAATTAAAATTCAAGACCCAATTAATTAATAAATGTGTAAATTAGAGGTTGTAATAATAAATTATATAAATATAAATATAGTTGTCATTTTTATGCAGTAACAAAGTCATACTTGGGACATGAAAATAATTTATTATTGTAGCATCTTTAATTTTATGTTGCTTTTGGATTATAAGATGAAAAAAAATAGGTTGTATACACACATATATGAATGAAACAATATACATATATATATATATATATCTTATGAAATATCAAAGATAAAAAAAAATTGTAATATTACCTGAGTTGGGCAACAATGGAGTGGTAGTAATTTGATCATATGTAGTTACGCCCGATATGGACGATAGAGTAGATTTTATTCCAACTGTGTGTTTTCCCGACCCCAGCAAACGCAACAATCTACTCTGATGATGTTCATTTGATGGTATGTCGCCCGTTGAATGTTGCGTAAATTGACTCCCAAACATTTGATGTCTAATATCTAAGAGAAATAAATTTAATTAGATTTTGTGAACAAAAATTATTGATTAAGAATTTTGTTTTTATTCCATTCAAAATATATAGTACCATTTGTTATGTTAGAGAATGGCCTCTGTTGTACATTCGATTGACATAGACTTGCTCTTCTTGAATGCAACGCAGGTTGCGAAAGAGCTGAGTTGATTTGGGCGTGCATTGGCGTGCCAAGGTTTGAAAGAATTAAAATACCAAAAATTTAAGGTGAGAATAATTTGGTGTTTTTATATTTTTATATTCTGACCCAATAAGAAATTTACAATCAGCTTTGCAAGTCATTTATTTTTTTTTCTGCTTAGAATAGAATAGAGAAAATAACATCGTTGCTGAATATATACAGTGACACTAAACTGCTTCTAATTTTAATAACAATATAGGTCAAAATTTCTTAAAAAAATAACAGTAGACTAAAAATGTTAAATTATTAATTTTGGTATAGCCTACCTTGTTGAATGGAATTTTGCAAGCGAATATACATAAAACATCAAAATAATGCATTTTAGTTTTTATTATTTATGTAGTGCATTTAAAAAAACAATATTACCCATAATACAAATTAATGAAATATTATGGTTGTAATTAAGAAATTTAACACATTATTAAATTAAAAGTCAAGACCCAATTAATCAAGAAAGTTGTAAATTATAGGTTGTCGTAATAAATTATATAAATATAAATATAGTTGTCATTTTTATGCAGTAACAATAGTCATACTTGGGACATGAAAATAATTTATTATTGTAGCATCTTTAATTTTATGTTGTTTTTGGATTATAAGATGAAAAAAACAGGTGGTATACACACATCTATGAATGAAACAATATATATATATATATATATATCTTATGAAATAACAAAGATAAAAGAAAATTATAATATTACCTGAGTTGGGCAACAATGGAGTGGTAGTAATTTGATCAAATGTAGTTACGCTCAATATGGACGGTAGAGTAGACTTTATTCCAATTGTGTGTTTTCCCAACCCCAACAAACGCAACGATCTACTCCCACGATGTTCATTTGATGGTATGCCGCTCGTTGAATATTGCGTAAACTGACTCCCAAACATTTGATGTCTAATATCTAATAGAAATAAATTTAATTAGATTTTGTGAACAAAAATTATTGATTAAAAATTTTGTTTTTCTTAGTGTCAAAATATATAGTACCATTTGTTATGTTGGAGAATGGCCTCCGTTCTTCATTCGGTTGACATAGACTTACTCTTCCTGAATGTGACGCAAGTTGCAAAAAAGCTGAGTCGATTTGGGCGTGCACTGGCGTGTGAAGGCATGAAAGAATTAAAATACCAAAAAATTAATGTGAGAATAATTTGGTGTTTTTATGTTTTTATATTCTGACCCAATAAGAAATTTACAATCAGCTTTGCAAGTCACTTATTAAGTTTTTCGTACAATCAGTTTTTTTTCTGAGTGCATATATATATATATAGGGTTGAGTTGTTGCTTTGATAAATGTTTTGAATTATTTAAAGACGGTGAGTTTTCCAAAGTATATAAAGACCAGTTATTTAGTTTTTCGGTGGAACACAAATTATTGAGAATACAAATCAGATTTATGGGGAAAAAATAAATTAATGAAGGCATTAAACGGTTTATACGAAAAACAAAAAAGTTGCGTAAACGTTTTGATCATATGTGGTTACACAAGCATTAACATAGGCATTAAACGCGTGCATTAAATACAATGTTCAACATGTCCAATGTGAGATCGATGGTGTAGAATGTATTTTCCACAATATATATATATATATATATATATAGTTTTGAAGTATTTTTTTTTCTGATTTACTAAGTATTTTTTCTCAGTGCTATATATATATATAGGGTTGAGTTGTTGCTTTGGTAAATGTTTTGAATTGGTTGAAGACGATGAGTTTTCCAAAGTATATAAAGACCAGTAATTTAGTTTTTTGGTGGGACACAAATTATTGAGGATACACATCTGATTCATGGGAAAAAAATAAATTAACGCAGGCATTAAATGGTGTAGTTACATAGACATTAACGCAAGCATTAAACGCGTGAATTAAATGCAATGTTCAACATATCCAATGTGAAATCGGTGGTGTAGAATGTATTTGCCACAAAAAAAAGAAAAAAATACAATTCCAAAGTTTTATTTTTTTTCTAATTTACCAAATATTTTTTCTGAGTGCATATATATATATAAATGTTTTGAATTGGTTAAAGACGATGAGTTTTCCAAAGTATATAGAGAACAGTGATTTAGTTTTTCGGTGGGACACAAATTATTGGGGATACAAATCAGATTTATGGAGAAAAAAATATAGGGTTGAGTTGTTGCTTTGGTAAATGTTTTGAATTGGTTGAAGACGGTGAGTTTTCCAAAGTATATAAAGAACAGTAATTTAGTTTTTTGGTGGGACACAAATTATTGAGGATACACATCAGATTCATGGGAAAAAAATAAATTAACGTAGGCATTAAATTTTGTAGTTACATAGGGATTAACGCAAGCATTAAACGCGTGAATTAAATGCAATGTTCAACATGTCCAATGTGAAATCGGTGGTGTAGAATGTATTTGCCACAAAAAAAAAAAAAGAAAAAAATACAATTCCAAAGTATTTTTTTTTCTAATTTACCAAGTATTTTTTCTGAGTGCATATATATATAAATGTTTTTTATTGGTTAAAGATGGTGAGTTTTCCAAAGTATATAGAGAACAGTGATTTAGTTTTTCGGTGGGACACAAATTATTGGGGATACAAATCAGATTTATGGAGAAAAAATAAATTAATGCAGGCATTAAACGGTGTATAAGAAAAACAAAAAAGTTGCGTAAACTTTTTGATCATATGTGGTTACACAGGCATTAACGCAGGCATTAAACGCGTGCATTAAATGCAATGTTTAACATGTCCAATGTGAAATAGGTGGTATAGAATGTATTTGCCAAAAAAAAAAAAAAAGCTTTAGGAATGGAGTTTAGGTGGGAAAAAAATAAGTTAATGCAGGCATTAAATGGTGTAGTTACATAGGCATTAACGCAAGCATTAAACACGTGTATTAAATGCAATGTTCAACATGTCCAATGTGAAATCGGTGGTGTAGAATGTATTTGCCACAAAAAAAAGAAAATGATTTAGTTTTTCGGTGGGACACAAATTATTGGGGATACAAATCATAGTTATAGAAAAAAAATAAATTAATGCAGGCATTAAACGATGTATACTTCAGAACAAAAAAGTTACATAAACTTTTTGATCATATGTGATTACACAGGCATTAAACGTGTGCATTAAATGCAATGTTTAACATGTCTAATGTGAAATCGGTGGTGTAGAATATATTTGTCAAAAAAAAAAGCTTTAGGAATGGAGTTTAGGTGGGAAAAAGTGTTAGTGGGACCTATTAATCTCAGTAGCTTTATATAATATAATAATAGATATTCTGACCCAATAAGAAATTTACAATCAGCTTTGCAAGTCACTTATTAATTTTGGTATATATAGCTTACCTTGTTGAATGGCATTATGCAAGCGAATCCTCTTCGTGTCCTGATGAACACCGTCTTCGATGTTCTCTTGACTGGTTATATAACTTTCCATGTAGATGAAATGTTATTTTTCCTGTTGTTTTGTATGAAGTACTACAGAAAACAATAGATAAGGAGAGTACAATATAGAACTGATGATGCAGAGAGAAGACGCAACAGCCTTTGTATATAAATGAATTGGAATTTATAAACTTTATTAAAGATTTAGGTCTTAATTTTTGTAGTATGCGTGGAATACTAAAAGTTATCAAACAATTATTCATTAGGGAGTAATGGTATTAAATATTTGTGCTTTGCATTAACCTAGAAAAAGTAGATAGTTGGGTGTGTTAAATCGGAGAGTCTTGGATATTAATAAATAGCTATTTTATTGGGAACAATGCAAAAAAGTTGTCCATTTACTAAACATTAATTGAGTTCACACATGTCACCTATTAATAACCCAACTACTCAAGAGATTAATTGGGTTTTATCAATATGTTGTGCATGCTTATATTATTAACGTGTATTGTTAATTATGTTATATTAACATGTTATTAGTTAGATTATATTTAAAATATTACAATTTTTTTAATATGTTTTACATTCTGATTAAGTTTTATTAAGATGATGAATTTTTGTTAATTCCGCAATAATATAGAATAATTATTCATTAAAGTGTTTAAAGTATTTTAATTTGAACATAAAATAATTCGTAAAGGGATCTGAATTTGAATGTAGACATTTTCGTATCGTAAAAATACCTCTATATTTGCGTTAATTACATTAATTAAAATGTTATGTCACATGGTTATGTTAATGACCATGTTATGTTAATTATATTATATTAACATGTTATATTTGTTATTCTATATTATCATAGAATATTTGAACAATATTTACTAAAGTGAATGAATTATATTTGTGTTGCCCTTGTGGAATTATTGTGTATCTATGTGGTATGACGTGAAAAAAAGGTTAAACTTCATTATCAAAATAAGATTCATAAGTAATATAGGGCATAAGTAATAGAGGGAAGAAAGATACTGTCATTTGGATAAGAGTACAATTCATTAAACATCAATATCAAAAGTCATATGTTAAAGACATAACCAAGGAACTTAAAAAAACCACAAGAAAATATTAAAAAGGTTGAAGTAATAATAATATAACAACTCAATTCTTTTCAACTTTAACTTTCTTCAATTTCGTAGAAGATAGCGCCGTTGAACCGCAATCACTTTCATTGACTTGTGTTTTACCAGTAGTGTCCTTTGTAGCCTTCCTTGGTGTTTTGTTAGGAGACGTTACTTCATTATCCGAAATAGAATCCTGTTCAGTTGTATTTGTTTCTATGTTTCCATTCTCACTATCATCGCTTATGTCGATGATATGATCAGTCGATTTAAATCTTTTGATTAAGTCAGCATCCTTTGAAACACTCACCACTGTATAAACTGTATCTTGCTTGTCAACATTTTTTTGGTTCACATTTATTTTGAAAAAGTATTCTTGACCAACAATGCACTCGATCTCCGTGGGAATCATTTTTGGGTCAGTATCATTTCCAATCGTGTCCTATGAAGCATGAAAAAAAAATGTTAAGTAACACATGAAACAACTTTATAATATTTTTGTAAATAGTGAAATATTTTACCTTGGCAATTTTGTCTTTTAACTCTCGAGCTGTTTTTCCAATCAACTCACGGGATTGGGTGTCCCAAAGAAGTAACGTAACACACTCTGTTCCATCCACAACGTTAATATTAAGCTTGTAATGAATTTCCCCATTGCAGTACTCCTTACAGTGAATACAATAACACTTTCCGTCTTCCTCCTTAACCTTTCGAACACACTTCTTGCAACTCATGAAATACCATCCCCTTTCTGAAATTATTGCAGAGATCACACACGGCACCCAAACATATTCTGCCTATAATCGAAATGTAACAAATAAATAAATTTTTGATTTAGATTAAATGAAACTGTAAATCATTAAGGCATGAATCAAAAAAATACTAACATTTAAACTAATTACCTGATCACTCCCAACAATTTGCTGTAGAGTTCTAACCTTGAACATTTCAGTTTCAATTTCCTCTGTGATAGTTGGCTTGGACGATGCTGAAATTTGACTAATTTGCATCGAATGTTCTTGGCCCAAAGATAGGCTGAATGTTGAAATTATTAGAAATTCATTAGGCATCTACTATAACGTTTAATTAAGCATAGAGACATTGAATGGTAGTCTAGGTTTAATTTTGATTTGATACGTAATTTTTTAAAAACAAAAGCAAATTGTACATTGCACCTGTTTTTGAATTCCACGATCTCTGGAATATTGGCGTTAACATAAAGTTTTCTTGTGTTAAACGTATTTGAGATTCCAACTGTTCCTGCACAAAATAAATTATTTGTATTAGTATAAAATGTAAAAACCGATTCATTTTTGGTTTGTTATTGTATTTAAAAAAATTGTAAATAATTTAGGAATGACCTTTGAAATATTTGATCTTGCAAAACTGCACGGTTTCTTATTGTATTAAAAAAATCTTAAATAGTTTAGGAAATGAACATTTGAAATATTTGGATTTGCAAAACTGCACGGTTTCTTATTGTATTAAAAAAATCTTAAATAGTTTAGGAAACAAACATTTGAAATATTTGGATTTGCAAAACTGCACGGTTTGTTATTATATTCAAAAAATCTTAAATAGTTTAGGAAACGGACCTTTAAAATATTTGGTCTTGCAAAACTGCACGATGACAATCAACGCCTCATTTCGGTCACCTTGCAGATGTTGTTGCATCTCGTCTGCGTAGGTCTCCCAAAGAGTGCATGATAGTTGATTTTTACTATAAAGAACATACCTAATAAATAATTAGTTTGATTAAAAAATTTATTTATTTACAATTTGTAGGATAGAAAGTAGTACATACTCTAGATCTTGAAGTACAATTTCCAAATTTCTGTTGCCTTTTCTCGTGGTGGAATTCTGCATGTTTGAGTTGTTGAACTCCACGACGTATCCAATTACATCTGAAACAAAAAATTAATGATTAGTGATTGAAGATATTAGTGGTATATAAGAAAGTGTCTTTACCGAACAGTGGTATTTGATCGGAATGAGGCAAATCCTTTATCTCCGAAAATGTCTTAAAACTAAAAATAGTTGTTGGAAAATGAATGTCATTTGTAGGTCCAACATAAGTTCCATTGTTGAAAATAAGATGGTAATCGTGACCAGTAACTGGGTATACTCCTTTGTTTGTTTCAACAGATATGCATTTTATGCAATATAGTCCGTTTTCTTCAATTAAGTTTTCAAATTTTTGAATCAAAAAATCTTTTACTGTTGCTTGAATCCGTGTCCCCTGCATCAAGAACACGAAAAACAAATAATTTCAGTGATATTGAAAAACTTTAGAAAGAGGAAATTAAAATTTAAAAATTTTGATAAATAAATACAAAGATTGAATACAGAAAAAATACCTTTTTGTCAATAAAAACGTATTCAAGTTTTTTTCCACACCTTCTATAGGGAGAAACAGTCCATTTACGGGCGCATCAGACTCGTATACGCCAATCTCCCCGATTTTTGTTAATATCTTTCAGTAAGGTAAAGCAAGGAGCCATAACGTGAAATGAAACGGGAGACAAAATAATACAGTTTCGAAGTTTTTTTTTTCTGATTTATCGAGTTTTTTTTCTGAGTGCATATATATATATAGGGTTGAGCTGTTGCTTTGGTAAATGTTTTGAATTATTTAAAGACGTTGAGTTTTCCAAAGTTTATAGAGAACAGTGATTTAGTTTTTCGGTGGGACACAAATTATTGGGGATACAAATCAGATTTATGGAGAAAAAATAAATTAATACAGGCATTAAACGGTGTATACGAAAAACAAAAAAGTTGCGTAAACTTTTTGATCATATGTGGTTACACAGGCATTAACGCAGGCATTAAATGCAATGTTTAACATGTCCAATGTGAAATCGGTGGTATAGATTGTATTTTCCAAAAAAAAAAAAAAAAAAAGCTTTAGGAATGGAGTTTAGGTGGGAAAAAAATAAGTTAATGCAGACATTAAATGGTGTAGTTACATAGGCATTAACGCAAGCATTAAACACGTGTATTAAATGCAATGTTCAACATGTCCAATGTGAAATTGGTGGTGTAGAATGTATTTGCCACAAAAAAAAGAAACAAATACAATTCTGAAGTTTTTTTTTTGTGATTTACTAAGTATTTTTCTGAGTGCATATATATATATATAGTTTTGAAGTATTTTTTTTTTTGATTTACCAAGTATTTTTTTTGAGTGCATATATATATATATATATATATATAGGGTTGAGTTGTTGGTTTGGTAAATGTTTTGAATTGGTTGAAGACGGTGAGTCTTCCAAAGTATATAGAGACCTATGATTTAGTTTTTTGGTGGGACACAAATTATTGGGGATACAAATCAGATTCATTGGAAAAAAATAAATTAACGCAGGCATTAAATGGTGTAATTACATAGGCATTAATGAAGCCATTAAACGCGTGTATTAAATGCAATGTTCAACATGTCCAATGTGGAATCAGTGGTGTAGAATGTATTTGCAACAAAAAAAAAAAAAAATACAGTTCTTAAGTATTTTTTTTTCTAATTTATCAAGTATTTTTTTTGAGTGCATATATATATATAAATGTTTTGAATTTGTTAAAGACGGTGAGTTTTCCAAAATATATAGAGACCAATGGTTTAGTTTTTCGGTGGGACACAAATTATTGGGGATACAAATCATAGTTATAGAAAAAAAAATTAATGCAGGCATTAAACGGTGTATACGAAAAACAAAAAAGTTATGTAAACTTTTTGATCATATGTGATTACACAGACATTAACACAGGCATTAAACGTGTGCATTAAATACAATGTTTAACATGTCTAATGTAAAATCGGTGGTGTAGAATGTATTTGTCAAAAAAAAAAAAAAAAGATTTAGGAATGGAGTTTAGGCGGGAAAAAGTGTTAGTGGGACCCGTTCATCTCAGCAGCTTTATATAATATAATAGATATATTAATTACACTTGAATTGGTTGCATGCTTCACGCAGGGGCTTGGAGGCTTGTAATTGAAGCCCATTAAAACCCAGCCGCAAGTCCAATTTGATGGCCCACTAAATTGGAAGCCCAGCAATTGAAGTCCCACCTATTGAAATTGAGGCTGCCCAATTAAAGCCCAGCGACTGATTCTTAGAATGAAAGACGCAGCCCATGAAAGGGCATTTGAGGCTGTGCGGTCCCTTGGTTTCAAGGGCAATTTGGAGAGTGAAATCTTAATATATATTAAAGTAGAAAAGTAACTCTATCAAACTTTCCTGCTCAAAATCAGTTTTTATTTTTTTTTTAAGAAATAAATTAATATATTAAAAGATATATACTATTTTTTTGAGATAATCATTAATCAGCTGCAATTTTTATGTCATTACATTAATTATTTACTATCATTATTAATTAGTTGGAATAATTAGATAATTAATATTTTAAATTTATGTTGTTATTAAATTAAGACATCATTTAGTTTTTAATATGACCTTCACACTTCCTAATCGTCACAAAATTTGGAATAATCAAATAAAATTAATTTAATTATAATTTTTATAAAATTAAATTAATTATTCACTCTATCAAACTTTCCTGCTTAAAATCAGTTTTTATTTTTTTTTTAAGAAATAAATTAATATATTAAAAGATATATACTATTTTTTTGAGATAATCATTAATCAGCTGCAATTTTTATGTCATTACATTAATTATTTACTATCATTATTAATTAGTTGGAATAATTAGATAATTAATATTTTAAATTTATGTTGTTATTAAATTAAGACATCATTTAGTTTTTAATATGACCTTCACACTTCCTAATCGTCACAAAATTTGGAATAATCAAATAAAACTAATTTAATTATAATTTTTATAAAATTAAATTAATTATTCACTCTATCAAACTTTCCTGCTTAAAATCAGTTTTTATTTTTTTTTTAAGAAATAAATTAATATATTAAAAGATATATACTATTTTTTTGAGATAATCATTAATCAGCTACAATTTTTATGTCATTACATTAATTATTTACTATCATTATTAATTAGTTGGAATAATTAGATAATTAATATTTTAAATTTATGTTGTTATTAAATTAAGACATCATTTAGTTTTTAATATGACCTTCACACTTCCTAACCGTCACAAAATTTGTAATAATCAAATAAAATTAATTTAATTATAATTTTTATAAAATTAAATTAATTATTCACTCTCATTATTAACAAATAATTAATATTTTAAATTTCTATTACTATTAAAATGAAAACACAACAAAGTATGCTCCATATGAAGTTAAAGCACTAGAAAAGTAAACACAACTATAACTCTCACGTCAGTAGCTTCACATTTTTTTGTTTTTTTTGTTTTTTTGCTCTTTTGTTTTTTTATTAGTTTAATTTTTTATTTTTCAAAAAATAATTAATTTTTAATTTTTTTACTATTATTATTTAAAATAGCACTTCATTTAAAAGGTATACATAATTTTTTTGGAATAATCACTAATTAGCTAGATGCAGCTTTTATGCCATTACATTAATTATTCACTACTATTATTACTCAGCTAGAATAATCAGACAATTAATATTTTAAATTTATACTTGTTATGTATAAAATAAATAAAAGCAGAGTGAGTGCCGAAGAAATCGGGTCAAGAAAGCGCCCCATGGCCCCCCGAGAGAGCGCCACGTGGCACCCCAAGAGAGCGCCACGTGGCAGCCCCTGGGTGGCCAAAGAAGGCCACACAGGGGGAACCACCCCCGAGTGAGGTCACTCGGGGGTGGCAGGCGCGGCCCCCATGGGCAGCCGCGTGCGCTGCCACGCAGCACACGGCTGCCTGGTGGGGGCCGCGCCCCTGTGCCAGGGGGGAGCGCCCCCTCCCCCGAGTGGACGTCACTCTGGGGAACAGTACCCCCGAGTGACCCCACTCGGGGGAAGGCAACCGCGCGCACGGCTGCTCGCGCGCGGTTGCCCGCGCAAGGCCGCGCGCGCGGCTGTTCCCGCGCAGCCACGCGCGCAAGGCCTCACGCGCAGCTAGCCGCGCGCGCGGCTGGCAGCATATGGCTGCCCGCGTAAGGCCGCGGCCGCGCGCCCGGCTGCCAACACGCGGCCGCCCGTGCACGGCCCCTCACGCTCTTTTTTCCATGCTAACAGATACCCCCGAGTGAGGGTCACCCAGGGATCCACACTCGCCTCCGCGGGCCTCCCATTCTTACTCAACCGCCTCCAAGAAAGTCGGCCTAAGGCTATTCCCGCGAAACCCGGTCAAAGCCCCTCCGAGATTCTTGCCACAAAACTCGGAGTAAGCGACACATGGATGCCCATCTTGTTGCTATAAATAGGAGGTCACTTTCTCTCATTCGGTATGCAATCTCTGGCTCTCGCATTTACTCTCTTATTTTCGAATACTCAATTTCTACGGTGATCTAACTTAAGCATCGGAGGGTCCGCGCGGGGATTTTCGCCCGCGCTCCTAACCGATTCTTTCTCTAATAGGTCATCCATTGCTCGGAAACACCTCCGGAGACTCATCCATCGCTCAGAAACGCCCTACGAGACTCACCCATCGCTGCCACATTACCCCGGGAGACTCATCCATCGCTCAGATAAGCCATACGAGGGTCATCCATCGGTGGTTTCCCATTTTATAAATTTTATTATTGTAATCGTGTAACAACAATTGGCGCCGTCTGTGGGAAACGCAAACAAAAAGCTGCAACACTCTTCTCTCATCATGGCTCAAACTTGAAGCAATCGCCAGACCCTCTCCCGTGGGGCCCAATCGCCTTGACGAGAAACCCTCCCTCGAGCGGAAGATCAGCATCAGTCTACTCGCGATGGCCCGTTACCCCTCGTCCATGGGGGCCATCCGCCCCTCTCCCATGAGGGACAGCCTCCCCTCACTCATGGTGGCCAACCGTCCCTCACCCATCAATCCCCTCGTGAGGGTCACCCGTCCCTCACACACCAGCAGCCGCCCCTTCCAGAGCCCTCTCACCCACTGGGGGCCCAACTTCAGGTGCCTCCTCTTACCGCCCCACATATTCACTCGGGACCCTACTCAGGTATGCAGATCCCATCCGTCGTGCCTTGGGCTGAGTACGAAGCCCTACGACAGCAACACGCTGAAGGAATACAAGCTCTGAGGGAAATGACTGGTATTTTGCAAAGTCTGGTCCCCCACGGGACAATCCCAACTGCATTGAGAAAGTTCATCTCGGGGATAGTTCCATCTCACAGGGCTCGTCAAGAGGTACCAGGGAACGACTCCTATCGAGACGCAAGCCCTGAAACCCACGTCCAACCTGTCCAAACTCGAAACAATCAACCAGGGTCTCCTTTAAGGGAAGATCACAGCCAAACATCTCCTCTTCGAGGAAATCAAGGAGGAACTGACCGTCGAAAGACAGAAAGACGAAGCCCACAACGAGGAAGATATTCGGAAACAGTAGCCAGCACTTCGATGGAAAGAGGCCGGGAGGCAAAACCCATAACCAAGCAAAATGATGGGCCTGAGGATAACCCTACTGCATTTAGTGCACGAGAGGCCGCCGATATGAAAAAGATGATTGAGCGGGTCCTACAACAGAATAAGTTATTACCTACCTCTGAGGAACAATCCAGAGGAAAGTTACCATT
This sequence comes from Diospyros lotus, assembly GCF_014633365.1. Taxonomy (NCBI): domain Eukaryota; kingdom Viridiplantae; phylum Streptophyta; class Magnoliopsida; order Ericales; family Ebenaceae; genus Diospyros; species Diospyros lotus. The sequence continues at coordinate 726,287 of NC_068338.1, forward strand.
CGTGGCTGAGGTAATGGAGAAACCTTTGCCGAGGAAGTTCAAGATGCCTCAAATAAATCCTTATTCAGGAAAGGACGACCCGTATGATCACGTGCAAAATTATGAATCTTTAATGATGCTTCATGGATGGGACGACGAGATAATGTGCAGGGCATTTCCTTTAACCCTAACTGGGCATGCTCAAGCCTGGTTTAACGGCTTACCCGAGGCATCTATCTCTTCATTCGGGCAGCTAAAAACAGAATTTATCAAAGCATTCATTATTAACAGTCAGAGAAAGAAGGATGCGACATATCTGCTTAGCATTCGACAAGGGAATAAAGAGACCCTACGGCACTACGTGGACAGATTTCGAAATGCCACACTTGAGATCTGTAATTTACCGATTGAAATGGCGGTGTCTGCCATGTTCCAAGGGACACGACTAACCCCTTTACAAGAATCATTATCCCTAGACCCTCCGAAATCTCTGGCAGACCTGTTCGTCCGGGCTAACAGGTACATACTCCATGCGGAAATGATGAGAACGATAGGGGGAAGTGAAGACGGAGAAAGAAAGAGGAAAGAACGAGATATTGAAGAAGGATCAAACCAGCGAAAAGAACGGACCAGGAGGTCGGATACCGTGGGGCCACAATTTCATCATTACACTAGGCTCAATCAACCCTGATCAGCTATATTGGCGACAGTAGAGGGGTCTGGTCTCCTCCAGCTTCCGAAAAAGGCAGATCGCCCCATGGGGAGAAATCAAGAAGAGTACTGCAGGTATCACCGAACTCGGGGACACTCTACCGATCAGTGTAGGGAGCTAAAAAATCAGATAGAAGCACTCATTCGTGAAGGGCACTTGCAAAGATACGTAAGGACTGAAGGTAGAAATGACAGAGACCGTCAAAGAAGGGAAGAAAGGCCCGAAGGTCAAGATAGACAAAATTTACGGCAGAATGAAGGGATAAGGGATGACAGAATGGTGGCCCCCCCTGACAATGAGCCGACTCATCAAGCTATTCATGTTATCTCTGGGGGCGAGACCTTAGCTGGGAATACTTCTTCTTCTCGAAAGGCCTATGCCCGTCAGGCCTACCAAGTCAACTCTGTGATGGAGGTGAGAGAGGACGAGGAGCCAATCACGTTCACCCCTGCTGATAGAGGTGATATAATGCTTCCACATGATGATCCAATGGTAATTTCTGCAGTTATCGCCAAACACCCCATCAGTAGAATTTTGGTGGATAGCGGCAGCTCTGTTAATCTAATCTATTGGAATTGTTTCGAACAAATGAACATATCCCAAGACCGGTTGAGAAAAGTGTCCTCTCCCCTGTACAGCTCCACTGGAGAACCTGTCTCGGTAGCAGGATCTGTTCAACTACCTGTCACATTAGGCGCCGACCCACAAAGTGTGACTCGACAGGCGAATTTCATGGTGGTCAAAGCCCTTTCTGCAGCATACAACATGATTTTAGGCCGACCGCTCCTCAATGATATGAGGGTTGTAGTGTCCTCTTGCTACTTATTAATGAAATTCCCCACACTCTCAGGAGTAGGGCAAGTTCGTGGAGATCAGAGGAAGGCTAGATCTTGTTATGTATCGTCCACAAAAGGAAAAAAGGCAGAAGAGACTTTATCTATCGCTGAAAAAGCCATACACAAATCCCTGGAAGAAGAGACTGCTCGCAAGCCCCAACCAGTGGAAGAGTTAGAAGCAGTGCGATTAAGTGACACAGATCCCGAGAAGTTAGTGTATGTGGGCATGAAGCTTCCGAAACCAGTAAAAGATGAAATCATGGGGTGCCTTAGAGAAAATTTGGATGTCTTTGCTTGGACACCAAGGGATATGCCAGGGATTAGTCCCGACGTGATATGTCACCATTTGAACGTGGATCCTCAGTTCAAGCCTGTTCGACAAAAAAAAAGGAATATCGCCCCTGATAGGCTACCGGCGTTAGAAGAAGAAATTGATAAGCTACTAAAGGCAGGTTTCATTCGAGAGGTGTTATATCCAGAGTGGTTGGCCAATGTGGTTATGATTAAAAAACCCAACGGAAAATGGCGCGTGTGTATAGACTTCACTGGCCTCAACAAGGCGTGTCCTAAAGATTCCTACCCATTACCTCGGATTGATCGTCTGGTGGATGAAACATCTGGGTATCATCTAATGAGCTTCTTAGATGCTTTCTCAGGGTATCATCAGATAATGATGTATCCTCCAGATCAGGAGAAAACATCATTCATTAAAGAAAAAGGGACATATTGTTACCGAGTTATGCCATTCGGGCTCAAGAACGCGGGGGCCACTTATCAACGCATGGTGAATAAAGTTTTTAAGGAATTATTGGGTGATACAATGGAAGCATATGTCGATGATATGATCGTGAAAAGTCGGGAGAAGGAATCGCATGTTAAAAAGCTGGCACGAGTGCTTGAAGTCTTTAGGCAATACAAAATGCGCCTAAACCCAGCAAAATGTGCATTTGGCGTTCAGTCTGGAAAATTCTTAGGATATATGATCACACAAAGGGGCATCGAGGCGAACCCCGAAAAGATACAAGCGATACTGGATATGGAACCCCCAACATCAATTAAGGAAGTGCAGCGGCTGACAGGTCGAATGGCGGCTCTTGGGCGTTTCCTCTCCAAATCGGCCGAAAGGGAACTCCCGTTTCTTCAGACGTTAAGGACAGGAAAAAAGTTTGAGTGGACGGAGCAATGCCAAAAGTCATTTGAGGCATTAAAAGAGTACTTAAAGGAAGTCCCTTTATTGACTCGACCTGAAACTGGGGAAATGTTATATTTGTACTTGGGTGTAAGTGACAAAGCAGTAAGTGCAGTACTGATTAAAAAAGAAGGGCAGGTGGATCGACCAGTGTACTACGTCAGTAAGGTTCTACAAGGGCCGGAAACGCGTTATCCCTTCACAGAAAAGGTGGCACTGGCCCTATTGAACGCCTCCAGAAAGTTGAGGCCATATTTCCAAGCTCACTCCATTAGCGTACTAACAGACCAACCATTACGGAGCATTTTACAAAAGCCTGAGTGTTCCAGTCGTCTCACCAAATGGTCCATTGAGTTGAGTGAATATGACATACAATATCATCCTAGGCAGGCTATAAAAGGGCAAGCATTGGCAGACTTTATTGTCGAATGTACACCCTCCAAGGAGGCCAAGGAAAAGAGCATAACAGAGTGGTTACTGTTTGTTGATGGGGCTGCCAGTTCCCAAGGGAGTGGAGCGGGAATAGTGCTTATCCCACCAGAAGGAGAATCCCTTGAATACTCTCTAAGATTCGCTTTTCCAAGTTCGAATAATGTGGCCGAGTATGAGGCACTAATCGCTGGTTTGAGGTTAGCCCGAAAACTTGAGGTAGCACAATTGATAGCCCACAGTGATTCTCAACTGATCGTTCAGCAATACTACGGGCAGTACGAGACTAGAGAGCCGGCCATGGGACAGTATCTCCAGAAAGTCAAGGCACTCGCACAGTTGTTCGAAAGTTTCCGGCTAGTACAGATCAACAGATCCCTTAATGGCCATGCAGACGCTTTATCCAAATTAGCATCCACTAAAGAAACTACTGGGAGAACAGTATATGTGGAAGTCCTTCAATAACCAAGTATCGAAGAATCTGAAGTAGCATGTATTGAGAATAGTAACGACTGGAGAACCCCTTTCTACAAATATTTGACCACGGGAGAATTACCGGCAGACCCAAGAGAGGCTAAGAAAATTAAGTTTAGAGGAGCTCGTTTCACAATAATAGATGGGATGCTATACAAGCGAGCGCACACTATGCCACTCCTCAAATGCTTAGGCCCTCGAGAAACCAATTATGCTTTGACTGAGGTTCACAGTGGAGTATGCGGTGAGCATCTGGGAGGAAGGGCCCTTGCGGCCAAAATCCTAAGAGCAGGCTTTTTCTGGCCCACATTACAACATGATGCTCAAGCAAAGGTCAAAGAGTGTGATAAATGTCAGAGGCACGCCCCGATTCATTCTGCTCCGATATCGCAACTACAACCCACATTCCAGCCCATTCCATTCGCTCAATGGGGCTTGGATATTCTCGGCCCATTTCCGCAAGCTACAGGGCAAAGGAAATTCCTTTTAGTGGCAACAGATTATTTTACCAAGTGGATTGAAGCCGAAGCCCTAGCCACCATCAGTGCGAGGAAAGTAGAGGCCATGGTATGGAAAGACATTGTATGCCGATTTGGAATCCCACGAGTCATTAACACCGATCATGGAAAGCAGTTTAACTGTGATTCTTTCCGAAATTTTTGCAAAGGCTTGGACATTCAGCTAAGGATTTCTTCAGTAGCATATCCCCAAGCTAACGGACAAGCAGAAGTCAGCAACAGAACAATTTTACATGGCTTGAAAACTCGGCTAGAAGGCGCAAAGGGAGCATGGGTGGATGAATTGCCTACCGTCTTGTGGGCCTACCGAACAACCAGTCGGGTCTCAACAGGTGAAACGCCATTTAACCTAGTGTATGGAACAGAAGCTTTGATCCCTGTGGAAATATCGTGCAGATCACCCCGATTGGATGCTTTTGATAAATGTGACGGTTCGAAAAACTCTGATTCATTAAAAGAGAGTCTTGATCTCATCGAGGAACAGAGAGACAGGGCGGCTGTACGAATCGCTGCCTATCATAAAAGGGTCGCCAACTATTACAACTCTCGTGTAAGGAGCCGACCTCTCAAGAAGGGAGATTTGATCCTCAGGAAATCAACCATCACCAATGCACACCGAGAGGATGGAAAATTTCGAGCAAATTGGGAAGGGCCGTACCGCATTCAAGAAATGATAGGTCCTAGTACCTGTATCCTCCAAACGCTCCAGGGTGAAACCATGGGTAAAACTTGGAGCACAAACCACCTGAAATTATATTCCCCTTCGGACATGTAACGCAATAATAATATGAACCCGAAGAGGGACCGTGGACGTAGGCACATTTTGCCGAACCACGTAAAATGCTTGTGTTTTCCCTTTCTTTATTATTCAAGGCAAAGGAAAGAGAACGACCCGCTATGGGTCCCTTCTCGCACCAAAAAAAAAAAAAAAAAAGGCCTTTTTTGTTGCTTCCCCGCAGAATAATAAGACAAGTCTTGCCCGGAGGTGAAAAAATCAAATGGCATTAGCAAGCAAATTAATGTCCCGCTAGTAAGATATTTTACTAAGCCCGATAATAATGCAAAAGGCCCTGCCGCATAATACGCTATGAGAAAAGCACGGCTCAATAGGCCCGACGACTACGATAGCCGTCCTGCCTCAAAGCCAAGTGGCCCGGTCTAGCGAAGTGACAAATATGTCCACAGCACCCCCTCAACATTGAAATCAAAAGGTTATCCCGCTAGCCTACTCAACTGGCCTGGCTCGATAACAGGAAAAAGGAATGGCCAAAGGACCACTATGGGCTGAAGCGCCCATAGTCCACCTTGTGGCATGAAGAGTCTAAAACCCTAAGGTCGGAACCAGACTTTCGATGGGAGATAATAGTAAAAATCAGCAAGCTGTAACTACTGTTTAAGAAAAAAGACGAATCTTATTCATACAAATAAAAGATACTTCACTCAACAGAGAAAAAGCTACTACACTTAAAAAAAAAAAAAAAAAAAAAAAAAAGGGGTCTATTCTAAGTCCGCTTCCTCCTGCCAGAACTGGGAGCACCGCTACTCGGAGCAGATGGGGCCTCCCCTTCTCCTTGGCCCGAGGATGCAATAACTGTGTCATCAGCTGTGGGTAGGGCATCTGTCATCTCCACTTCCTCTGAGGCGAAGGCATACGGCTCCCACGGCCCCGACAAGTTCTCCAGATTATCAACCAAACGAGCATTCAAATAAGCCCTGGGACTAGTGGGGTCAGGATCATTATATCTTCGCCAGTCAGGAACATCAGACTCCTCAACCTCATCAGTATAGACCAATTCAGGGAACTGTTCTCCGGGGCGTTTTAATTCCAGATACGAGCGTGCGAGATAGAATCCATACTTCGTAAAGCAGCCCCCATAACTGATCTTTCTCTCTTGACAGTCCGTTGAAAGGCGATAGTCCCTCACAGCCTTCTCCTGTGCTGCTAAAATCTCTTCCTTCCTTCGGTCCTTGAGCGACCTATATTGCTTCTTCTGACGAGCAAGCTCGTCTACCCTCAAAGAATGCTCTTGCAAAAGGTTTTCATGAGTTTCCTTAACTCCTAAAAGCTCTCTCGTCAGCGATTCTTTGCTATTCCGGAGATCCACTATCTCCCCATTTATGCTTGACGATTCACCATCAGCTTCCGCCAGCTTGGAACGCATGTCTTCTACCTCTCGGTTCAGCTTTCTGATATCGGCTTGATAGCAACGCTCGTGATCCCTCCACTTTATCGCGTTTTCTCTTGCCTCCGCTTTCTCCTGTTCTGCTCGATGATGATAAGCTCTCCCGATGGCGTTGGATATCACCAACCCCTGAACCCCCTGGGTGCAAGCAATGTATTAGAAGACCAACAACCAAGTCAGACGGCAAATACAACATATAGGCACAATAAAGGCATCCTACCTCAATAATCTTTTGCTCAGGAGAGTTGGCAACGCTAGGCCAATTGCCAAAAAAATTCTGCTCATCTTGAGGGAGCACGGTAGCATACATCATCCTGGCGCCCACCCCCGGGTCCCTTATAGAGTCTGAATCAATCAGCCCGGGCTGCACCTGGAAGTGGTCACCCCTCACTCTAGTGCTGTTAGGAATTGGCACGGAATTCCGTCTAGGGTCAGCGATGGGAGGAAGAATAGGCCTAAAGTCTGGGAGCTCAGCCTTTAGCTTTCGTCGTTCCCTACGAAAAGGGACAAAAGGTTGGCGACTCTCCTCCCTGATTCTATCAAGCTCGCTGCCAAAAGAAGAGCGAGAGCTGCCGGTCCCCTTCCTTCGTGAGCCAGAGGCATCGGTTAGATGTGGTTCCCCGAGGGCGACTTCGGGGACAGAAAGGTCTGACATGGAAAGGCCTGAAGTGGGAACCGAGGGTTCCGGACAAGAAAGGCTGGGCAAGACACTCACCTCGGACCTCTTCACTTTTAGACGCCTTCGAGACGAGCTAGGAACTGGCGGAGGAAGAAGGCTAGGATCGGGAATGTCAGACGGAGGCCCCTGCGACAAGTCATGGAGCGCTTGAGGAGGAGGTTGTTGATCTTGCTCACCAGCCTGTTGAGAATTCCTACCACGTCGTCTGAGCGTTTGTTCCTTGAATATGTTCATATCGTCTGCAAAACAAGAGATAAAAGTCAACCACTTGCATGGATAATCTCTACAATTTTGGGGGTCTACCATCAGAAGAAGAATAACCAAGAAAGACCATACTCCCTAGAGATCTTCCCTCTTCCTCGGGGCCCTCGTCCTCTTCCTCGCCGCCCTCTTCCTCCTCAACTTGTAAGGCGTCCTCGGGCATAGCCAGTGGTGGCACAAAAGCGAGAGTAGAGGTCCCGGGCATGTCTTCAAGCCGAACACCCCACCCTGCGGCAGCAATATTCTCTGAGGTAAGCATGTCGGGTAGATTACAAGTGCCAAGGGCACATAATCTCTCAATTACTCAGCGATAGACAGCCCGGGAAATCCCGATGTCATCAAGCTTCTCCGACCAAAAGTCCCGCTCGTTATCCCAACACCAACGAAGCGGTGCTTTCCAGCTAGGAGGAGGCTCGACCACAATCCATCGGGACTCGAAGTCCACCTTATTTTGGAGCTTTTGAAAGAGAGGAGATAAACCCACAATCCTTTGAAGTGTGAAAAAGACGCCCCTCCGTTCGACCCTCCTCAACCTATAGAAGCAACCGAACAACTCTACGGAATGAGGCACTTGGATCATATGGCAAAGGATGGTGAATCCAACTAACTGACCCCAACCGTTAGGATGAAGTTGAGCAGGGACAATGCAATGATAATCGAGCCACTCCATGCCAAAGCTAGACAAGGGGAAACGAAGACCTGCCCTTAAAGAAGCTAAATATACCCCAAAGCCATGTCCCCCTACCATAGCGGTACTTGTCTCCTCAGGCGTAGGAAGTCTAATATGATGATCAATTGGGATATGAAAGCGAGACTGTATCCCAGCTAATTCTCTCCCCTTCACCGAAGACCGTCGTCCCAAAGATATATATACATTGGGAGCAGGAGGTGGAGGTGGTAAAGCATTCTTAAAACGGCCCATGTTAAGTGCTTAAATCCTAAGGCGCGGCTGCGAAAAGCAAATTTTTTGAGCGAGTTATGACTCCTGGGGGTCACAAAAGACTAAGGGCAGGACCCATGGATGAGGGTCACGCTTAGATGGTAAAGAGACCCATGAGAAGACTCGCGCATGGTTAAGGCCAATAATTAAAACCTATGGGTGAGGTCACGAAAGACTAGTAGTTTTCCCATGGGTGAGGGTCACGCTTAGATGGTAAAGGGACCCATGAGAAGACTCGCGCATGGTTAAGGTCAATAATTAAACCTATGGGTGAGGTCACGAAAGGCTAAGGGCAAGACCCATGGATGAGGTCACATAAGACTAAAAGCAAGACCCATGGGTGAGGGTCACGCTTAGATAATGAAGAAAACCACGAATAGACTCACGCATGGATGAGATAAATAACAAGACCCATGGATGAGGGTTACAAGAGGCTACGACCAGCAATTGGACCCATGGATGAAGAAGTATACCGTGTCAAAACCTGGAATGCTGAGAGAATTCTCACGGAAGAGTGGTTGAGTAATAAAGAAATGAAAGGCCAAATCTCCCCTTTTTTATAGCGGTCATGGGAGACATTGTAGAAAGGATAAAGCACGAGAAACCTGAAGATGAAGGAGATAGATGCAGAAAGAAAACATTTCAGAATGAAAACGGCCTCAAGAAAATGGAGTTACAGCATAAACAAAATACTCTTCCTCCCGGTACTCCCGACAGAAAGAGTAGGGAGCAATTGTTATGTATAAAATAAATAAAAGCAGAGTGAGTGCCGAAGAAATTGGGTCAAGAAAGCGCCCCATGGCCCCCCGAGAGAGCGCCACGTGGCACCCCAAGAGAGCGCCACGTGGCAGCCCCTGGGTGGCCAAAGAAGGCCACACAGGGGGAACCACCCCCGAGTGAGGTCACTCGGGGGTGGCAGGCGCGGCCCCCATGGGCAGCCGCGTGCGCTGCCAGGCAGCACGCGGCTGCCTGGTGGGGGCCGCGCCCCTGTGCCAGGGGGGAGCGCCCCCTCCCCCGAGTGGACGTCACTCGGGGGAACAGTACCCCCGAGTGACCCCACTCGGGGGAAGGCAACCGCGCGCACGGCTGTTCCCGCGCAGCCACGCGCGCAAGGCCTCGCGCGCAGCTAGCCGCGCGCGCGGCTGGCAGCATATGGCTGCCCGCGTAAGGCCGCGGCCGCGCGCCTGGCTGCCAACACGCGGCCGCCCGTGCACGGCCCCTCACGCTCTTTTTTCCATGCTAACAGATACCCCCGAGTGAGGGTCACCCAGGGATCCACACTCGCCTCCGCGGGCCTCCCATTCTTACTCAACCGCCTCCAAGAAAGTCGGCCTAAGGCTATTCCCGCGAAACCCGGTCAAAGCCCCTCCGAGATTCTTGCCACAAAACTCGGAGTAAGCGACACATGGATGCCCATCTTGTTGCTATAAATAGGAGGTCACTTTCTCTCATTCGGTATGCAATCTCTGGCTCTCGCATTTACTCTCTTATTTTCGAATACTCAATTTCTACGGTGATCTAACTTAAGCATCGGAGGGTCCGCGCGGGGATTTTCGCCCGCGCTCCTAACCGATTCTTTCTCTAATAGGTCATCCATTGCTCGGAAACACCTCCGGAGACTCATCCATCGCTCAGAAACGCCCTACGAGACTCACCCATCGCTGCCACATTACCCCGGGAGACTCATCCATCGCTCAGATAAGCCATACGAGGGTCATCCATCGGTGGTTTCCCATTTTATAAATTTTATTGTTGTAATCGTGTAACAACAATACTATTATTAAAATGAGACATCATTTAGTTTTCAATATGACATTCAGATTTTCTAATAGTCACACATTTTGGTATAATTAGCTAGACAATTTCTATACAATTATATTAATTATTCACTATCATTATTAATTAGATAATTAATAATTAATATTTTAAATTCCTACACTTATCTTAATATATAAAGTTGTAGACTTCCCACACATAGTTTTCCTCCAAAAAGTTGCCTCCAAAATTTACATTAAATTTACATAGATTTTCCAATACTATTAATTAATCAAAAATAAATATTTTATGTCATATATTCTCATCAATTAATCTCTCAATCAATCAAAAATAAATATTATTTCTGATAAATATGAATAGATAATTTAAACTATTAATTAAGTCATAAAAAATCGTCCATTTGTATAAAATCTTATATTTTTTATATAATATATTAAATAAATTATAATTGTTTACAAATATTTTTTTCCTTCCAAAAATTAATCTGCTAAACTATTTTTTATGTCTAAAATTTGTATTAAATTTGCAAGGGTTTTTCAATACTATTAATTAATTAAAAATAAATATTTTCTATTATATTATCTTATCAACCAATCCCTCATTCAATCAAAAATAAATATTATTTATGTAAAATATGAATAGACAACTTAAACTATTAATTAAATCATAGAAAATCATTCATTCGTATAAAATGTTATCTTTAAATCCTATATATTCTATATAATATATTAAAGTAGGATAGTCAGCCAAAGTATTTTGTCAAGGGGCAATCAATAGTGAATTTTTTCTTTCAAAAACTTGTATCAAATCAAAGGTAGTGATTAATTAATTATTAATTTTAATTTAATAACTATATTATAGTTTTAAAAATATAATACCTTGAGTTTTTTTTAATGCTAATTAATTAATATTTAAGGTATCACATTTTCAAGACTATGGAAGAAATCAAAATCTATATATCATATTTTCAATACTAATGCATGGGTTTTTCGATACTAAGAGCCTGTTTAATTGACCATATTTTTCATGAAAAATAGTCATTTTCTATATAAATTCCAATTTTTGTGGTGTTTGATAGACCATATTTTCTAGGTAATTCAAATTCCCACTTTTGCTCACGTGATGCCCAATTCTAACTTTTGTTGGAAAATCAATTCTTAGGGGGGGTTGGAAAAGAAATTTCAGACATTTGGAGAAGAAGAAGAATAAGCACGAAGGAGAAGAAGTGGGGAAGCGCTTGCGAGCTCGCCACTTGCTGCAGTGCCAATCAACTCTCATCCCTCGCCTCTGCTTGAGAAATCTCCTACTTCAGCGCCAACAACTCCACCAGCTGTTACAGCTACACCTTTGGCTCCAGTTTCTTCTTATTCGACAGCTGTTCCTTCCTCGGCTCCAAAAAAGAAAAAGAAGAAGAAGAAGTCCAAGAAGCACAATTAGCCTTCACCGGCATCGTCTGTCGAGGTTCTCAACCCTTCCGTGCCACCAGGCAAAACCCCTATTCTAAGTCAGGATTCCACCTCCCCTGCACCATCTCTAGCCGTAGATGATCAGGTATGTATCACACATTCGCTTGGGTTTTTATTGATATCCTAATTTCGACTAACGTGCATCGAATCCATGTTCAGATTTATTTGGTTTATTTGAATATTTTGTATAATATATTTAGTTTATTTTTAAGTAATTTTTAGGTAGAAAATTAAACGAATCAAACGTTGTCAATTGATATTTTCTCTAGAATTTAATTATAGGTAATTTAATTCCTTAAAATTTATTTTCTTTCCACCCAAATTCTACCCTTGCAATCAAACACACCTTAATTAGGATGTAAGATATCACATTTTAAAGAGTGGAAAAAAATTAATGCATAGTAAAAGACAAATAAGTCAAAATCTATATTTTTAAAGTTTTGTTATCATTGCTAAAATTAAATTTTAAGATCAAAAATTAAAAATTTTAAGAGAATTTTTAATTAGATTGGAAAACCCAAGCTTCCTCACATTTAGGAGTTTTAATTTCTATTTATATTTATTATAAATTTATAAATAAATATATAATATAATAAATAGTTTTACTTTAATAATTAATTAATCATTACATTTAATTTAAGGCATGAGTTTTTAAATGCTAATTAAGATTTAAGATATCACATTTTCAAAAATAATGCATGAATTTTTCAATACTAATTAAGATTTAATATATCATATTTTCAATACCATGGAAGAAAATTAATGCATTGTGATAGAAAAATAAGTTAAAATTCATATTTTCAATGTTTTGTTATCATTGCATAAATTAAAAATTTTAAGAGAATTTTTAATTAGCATTGAAAAACTCATACTTCCTTATGTTTAGGAGTTTTAATTTATAATTATAATTATAATTATAATTATAATTTGTAAATAAATATATAATATAATAAATTATTTTACTTTAATAATTAATTAATCACTATATTTAATTTAATGTAAATATTTAATGATTTGCTGTTCAAATGTAATAGTTTTTGTGTATAAATAGAAAGTTCATGTCAAGATTTTTCATTTTATATAATGTTGTACAATTTAATAAAAGCATTTTTAAAGTATCTTTTCAAAATATGAATGTTAAATGTTCGAGTTGTGAGACTTTGGGAAATTTTATGCTTTGAAGATGGGTCAAAAACTTATAACATTTCCATTGAGATGATTTTCATAGATGAATATATTTTTTTCCTAATAAATTTATTGTTAATTATTTATATAGATTTTGCTATCAAATTCATAGGGTGAAATGATTCATGCAACAATCAAAGTTAGTTGGTTTGATCTTTCAAAATATTGATTTGTGATGGACAATTATGTTTTATGTCCAATTTTATACTTAGATACAACAATATGAAATGTAAGACTACAAGTCACAAGTACAAACTAAAGTTAATATCAAATACTATTGTTATAGATATTATGGATGAAAGTCTTTTAATACAAAATTTTATCTTTAGGTCATTTGCTAATATTTTGAGTGTAGTTGAACTTGACGAATATAAATTATTTGGTAAGTATAAAGTTGATTATATAATTATTTATGCCTTTATAACTAATAATTTTTTTTATTTTTATTAAAGATATAATTGGAGAGATCATTGATAAAGACAATGTTAAGTGCCAAGAATCTCGTGAAATGACAAGCAAAAAAATGTGATAATTTATTTAATGTGTTAATAATTCTTTAGTACATTTAATGGCGATATATTGATTTAAGAACATTCTCTATTAGTACATTAAATAGCGAATAATTAATTAAACTTAAATTTTGATAAAAAGTTGAGTATTAAAAAAAAAATACTGTATTTATCGATTCGGCTATGATTATTTAAAATAATAAATTTAATTTTTTATTTTTAAATTTATAAATCTATTTTAATTACATCTTTCGTCGCACGAGTTCGACACTAGTATATATAAACACAACAGCACGGGAAGAGCCCTAGGTGCCCATCTGCGTAACAATCAGAATAAGGGGGCAAGGGATTCTCGGCCAGAAGGAGGACGAACAGCAACACAGAGGGAATTTTTGGACAGCACAGTGCACTGGAGAGGACAGTGAGAACGAGCACTATGCACTGGAACGGATGAATAGAGGCTGGGGAGGCTGGGGCACTTTAGTGGGGGGCAAGGATTCTCGGCCAGAAGGAAGAAGGACGAACAGCAACACACAGGGAATTTCTGGACAGCACAGTGCACTGGAAAGGGCAGTGAAACGAGCACTGTGCACTGGAACGGAAGAATAGAGGCTGGGGAGGCTGGGGCGCTTTAGTGAACAGAGAGTGGGTTCGAGAAGAAGAACGAGCGCATGGTAGGCATCGCACAACACCTTTAATTTTTGCTCTTCCATTTGATTTTTGTTAAATTTCTAGCACTGTTCTTTTAATTTATGTTATTATGTTTTGTTCTGTCTTTAATTTCTTTAATGTCTTCAGCCATTCCATGTCATTTCAATTTAAGAACCTAAATTCTGTTTAATTTTCAGCATTTAGACTTAGTAGCTTATTCTGTTTATTTAATTTGTCTATTTTAATAATGTAATTTACATTTTGTATTTTTAATTTTAGCATTTTAAATTCTAGCATTTAATTTTTATATTTTAATTATTGTCATTTAATTTCCAGCAAATAAGTACCGGCGATTTTAATTTCCTATCATTTAAATACTATAATTTATTTTTTTGTATTTTATTTTACCCGCATCTTAATTTTCTGTATTAAATAATGAAGATGTGTAACTAATAATTCTCGCGTAAGGCAAGGATAGTGTCCAAAGCCAAAATTTCTCGAGTTAGCCAAACTTCATTATAAGTTGATGTGTTAACATTAATTTTTAGATTTTTGCCAATCACTTAAGTTTGGATTGAGATATATGCCTAATCTGGAACCTTCATGCCATGTATGTGGGTTGTCCAACCTGAAAACATCATCATCCCCAAACTTAAGTATACTATATATACATTTCGATTTATGGTGATTGTTTAAGTTAGAGTCGGCATGCCATGTATGTCAGTTACAAGAATTAGAACCATCATCATGCCGAAATGTAATCAATAGTAAAGATTATAAAATTAATTTAACTCGATAATACCATCATCATAAAATTAATTTAACGGGAGCGTGACGCGTCGGGTGGAGTTGTTGCAAAGCGAACGTGATGGCATGTGAGTGGTGCTTGGGTTGTGAGGGTCGATCATGTCCCTGATCGCGCAGCGATGTTCGCCCATCCACCCCTCTTCAGATGTTGCCTCGATAGCGCTTATTGCCTTTGACGCTTGGTGGCTTCCTATGCCGCATACCTAAAGCGAGGGAATTGATTCAAAAACGTGCCTCGTTTCATCGACGGGTCGTGCTAACGACTCGGGGCGAACCTCGAAGTGTCACCCGTGCTCAGGGTTCGCCTAGCTTGGTCTTGTCTCGCGCGTGGCTCATGGACGGCCACTCGTTCTCCGAGATGCCGAACACAAAAGGGGTGATGGGTCATCGACCTTGCTCTACCCACCAACCAATAGATGCGAACAACTATCATGCCTGTCTTGATCCCCTGGCCGCCGAGTTGGTAGGGTCACGCGGCACTGACGTAGAAGAATGTTACCTAGTTGATCCTGCCAATAGTCATATGCTTGTCTCAAAATAAACTAAAACCTGTGGATACAAGGTAAATGTAGCCCTGTATACACTGGTTTTAATCCTATGGATAATACAATCCGGACGAGCTGACAGGCCTTTAAAAATAATCCAATTACGGGTATACCAAATCTAGTAAATAGTGTAACCTAGCGCAATCTGCTTGGCTTTACTTTGCCATGAAGAGCCGCGAACTTCTTTCTTCAACCACTTGAGGGCACTAGTGAGGGTGGACATTAACCGAGTGAGCCCAATCCAAGCCTTGACATGGCTCCAAATCAGCAAACTTATCGAATATTGGAAATAAAGATACTGCAAGAATTCCTCTGTTGAGCCACATAACTAGCAGCAATATCCATGAAACTGAGCTTGTCTTTGGTGAGCATCCTCTCCGTAACACAGCCACGAAATGAAAGAATGCTTAGGCATCATGTTGGAAATCCACACAATTGAAGCCCATATTCGCTTTCAGCCCTTGGGTTTAAACAAATTATAAGCATCAGCAAAATTAATATTCTCAGCACTAGTCCATTTGGAAAGCAGCCTAACAGCAATTGAGGAAGAGCCTTGTGTAGCACATAGGCCATCCTGAATGGCAAAGATCTTTTTGATGAGGGGGCGAGTCATCTCTCTTAGCCCTCAGCTCCCAGATTGAAGCTGTAGCTAGATAACGCTGATGGACCCAACGGACCCATAAGGAGTCCTTCTTGCAATGAATGTCCTAGAGAACCTTGACTAGTAGAGCCGAGTTCGATCTCTAAACATCCTTAAGGCCGAGCCCCCCCTTCATTTTTGGGAAGGTTGCCAATAAACAAGAGCTGACTTGGAGTTCCATAGAAAGAACTTGCATAACCAGTAGACTTTTTCAATAACAGCAGCATACGTGGGAAGGATGGAGAGCCAAAAGCATTCTACACCTAGCAAAACTGCTCTAATAAGCTCATATCTGCTTGCATAAGAAAGAGAGGATGGTGTCCATGCCTTAATGCAATCAAAGATTTTATTCGTGAGGGGCCCATAGTGGATAACCTTAAGCTTCTCCGCAGCAAAGGGAATACCCAGGTATCGAAAGGGAAGGACGCCCCTGGAGAAATTAGTGACCGCAAGGATACCAGCAGGATAGATGTTGGACTTGAGGCCATTAGCACATAGGCCAGAGCAAGCTTCAAATATGTGAAGATCGTCCATGAGAATTTTGACAAAAATAATGTCGCTCCTAGCAAAAAGCATTAAATCATCTACAAAGACAAGGTGAGAGATGCCAAGGCTATTACATTTTGGATAAAAATTGAAATCAGAATCCCCAATGACCATTTTAAGAGATCTAGACAAATATTCAATGTAAAGAACAAATAAGAATGGTGAAAGGGGGTCTCCCTCCTTGAGGCCTTATTGGCCTTTGAAAAAATCATGCATACTATCATTAATCATAATGGAATAAGAGGCCGAGCAAACACATTCCAAAATCCATTTTGAGAAGGCTAAGGGAAATCCAAGCCCATCGAGAATATGTTAGAGGAAGGACTAATTAACAGAGTCAAAGGCTTTGCAGAGATCAAGTTTAATAAGACATCTCGGAGAGATCTGCTTCCGACTATAATTACGAAAAAGCTCCTAAGCCAAATTAACATTTTCCATTAAGCTCCTGCCTTTGACAAAGGTTGACTGGGCATAGTCGATAATGGAATCCAAAACAGCAGTAAGCCTTGAAGCTAAAATCTTGGATATGACTTTGTATACTACATTGCAGCAAGCAATAGGCCTAAACTCACCAACCGAGTTAGCATGCTTGAACTTCGACATAAGAATAATGGTAGAGTGATTAAGTTGCTTAAGAAAGGAGCCCGAACAGAAAAATTCTTGAATGGCGTTAGTGAATTGCTCTCCCACAATAGGCCAGGCCTTCTTGAAAAAGCATGAAGTGAAGCTATCAGGGCCCAGAGTGGTGTGTGATTTTATGCACAACTAATTCGGGCAAGTGTACCCTAGTCAAATATGCATATAGTGATGAAAAGATGTCGATCCCACGAGGACTAGATCACAATACCAAAACGATTCTAAATTAACCTAAGTTGAACCAATTAATTAATTAATGAATAAAAATGAAAATAAATGAAAAACTGGATTCTTTGTGAGAAAAATTAATTAATGAGTGCACTAGGGTTTAGATTTCATTTAATCTGAGTTATGTAATTATCTATTCAACCCGATTCAAAACCACAAACACCCTTACAGTATTTTATAATTATTTGCATGTGATGGTGGATTTCCCTCAATTAATTAAAAAACTTTCTCAAGTCATATTAATCCTTTATTAATTCAATTTCACTGTCAGATTTCTGAACAGATATCAACGAAATAAATGAGCATTAAGTTCTTTAGAAACCTCTAATCTCGAAAGGGGATTTGACTCACTAAGCTTCCTCGATTCCCATACATGAGCTAATCATCTTTCGATCTCATAGTCAAGCATGTGATTTATATTGCTTATGGATCTAATTTATAACAATCCTTTAGTTAGTCATGCATAAATCATTAAATCATTAAAAGGTGCCCAATCTTTTAAAGCATTAAACACAACAATATAAAATCCTCATGCAAATAATAATCGGGTTTTGAATCAAATTAAACAAATAATCACATAATTTCAGAATTAAAATCCATCCAAACCCTAGTTAAAATAAATTAACTAGACATTATTAACATAAAAATAAAAACAGAAATTAAATGAATGAAACAGAGAGGCTCCCTGTCCCAGATTTGAAACAGATCTGGGCGCGGTTGCTGGCTCTAGTCTTTGTATTGTTCGCGACTTCAATTTCCCCTTTTGTGTCCGCTACTTCTCTTCTTCAATCTCATTGTGCACGGCTTCCCAATTGCTTCGTTGTGCGCCGTTCCAAGCCTCTTTTGTTTTAATCTCCAACTAGTGGATCACCCGTGCGATGCACAGATATCGCAAGAAAAAAAAAATCATTAATACGGAAGTTATATAATTTACTAATTATAATAAATTAACATCATAATAAAGAAGTAGAAAATAATCATGTTACAATCATGAGAAATGAACAAACATACAACAAAATTAATTATTCAATTATTCTAGAATATGTATGTCTCTTTTTGTCTGACCTTTTTTTATTTTTTGACAATTTTTATGCTTTTATTATGGTCTTTTTACTAACACATATGTGTGCATTTAACTAAAGATTGTATCCAACGTCTATAGTATTCGTGACTTATTACAGTGAGATTAACGTCTACTATTTCTAACACACTATTTTCACTTTGATTCACAAAATACTAAAAATATGACATGTCTTATTTTGAACTCTCAGTAGCAAGGTAGTTGATTACTCAGTATAAATAGTGATTTCTCGATTCATTTTATTAATTATTTGATTGAAAATGTTTCTCGTTCGTTATGATTTTGATATTGTATGTGTTATTAAACTATAGCTCAATTATGATAAATTTTCGTGCAATATGCTACAAAGAATAATTTGTGCAGTGAAAAAAAAAGAAAAATAATGCATGTAAGAATGTAGGAACGTTAAACACCCACTATAAATTAGTGGACTAAAAAAAATATACAAATAAATAGAAGTGAAAGAATATAAAAAATGAGCAAATACATAAGTATGAATCAATAAAATAAATAAATAATAAAAGAAAACAAAAACATGTAGATCAAACAAATTGCCTAGATATAAATCCAGAAACAACCAAAATATTTAGAAATAAAAAATTAGCAAACCAAGTTTGCCTTGGGTAAGAAATTATAACAAAAGCCAACAAATAAAATTCAGTAGCAATTAACAAAACAACCTCAAAAGTTTTATAGGAATAGGTCATAACAAAAAAAAAAACATTGTAATTCGAAGCCAATCAAATAAATTTTTTTCAGTTATCCTCCTTCTTGATCATCAATTGAATTTTCTTAGTTACATTTGTCAAGAAATCGCTAAGGAGAGCTCTTTTGGCAAAACACCTTTCATAGTTTTTCAATGTATGTATAACTTACAACTCGACTTCAGCAACGTACTAACTTCATCATTAGATGAAGAAATTTAGAATATAATGTTATTAATTAGTACTTACATCATACATATTAGGAATCCCCAAACTTATTTTACAAATATAAATATTAAATTCTGAAAATTGATGAAGCATATTTTCCCACTCAATTTCGATCTTTTCAATCTTTCAATAAAGATCAGACTCTTGCTGTTGAGAAATGTGAGCATAACACGTTAGAACATGTTTTAGCACATAATCATTCTTAATACATTGCAAACATTAAAACCTTAAACACTATACTAATTTAACTTGCTCCTAGCATACACGTGCACTTAGAAATCAAATTAAGGTTAATTACCAACTTCATCACACTAAAAACTTCACTACGTTTGCAAATTAAATTATACATAAAATTAGAACATTTAAAATTATAAAAAATAAATTTAAATTAATTAAGCTATATATAAAATAAAGATAATTTAAATAATCAATTAATTATATAAATGATAATAATTAAATTTTTAAAGTTGATTATCCATATATGACTTCATATATTCCTCCTGTCAATCAATTACTACATTCAAGATATGTCAAATTTTTAAGAAAGTAATAAAAAAATAATGTTAAAATATAAAATTATAACATTTAGTTATATATAAAATGCTAACATTTAAAATTATAAAAAAAACCTTACTCCTAGCATACACGTGCACATAGAGATCAAATTAAGATTAATTACCAACTTCATCACACTAAAAACTTCACTACGTTTGTAAATAAAGTTAAAAATAAAATTATAACATTTAAGTTATACATAAAATTATAACATTTAAAATTATAAAAATAAATTTAAATTAATTAAGCTATATATAAAATAAAGATAATTTAAATCGTGTGCGCGACTGCTGGCTCCCTACCTCCATGTTCACATATTAATATATATATATATATATATGTATGACATGGGCTGCCCTAGCCAAGCCCAATTCAAGCCACTGCCTTTTATTTGTTTAATAATATATGTATGACATGGGCTGCCCCTGCCTTTTATTTGTTTAATAATATATATATATATATATATATAAACATGCACATGGCATTCACGCCACTGCCAATTAATATATATATATAATAGTTATGTTATTATAATATTATATATAAATAATATAAGATAAAATATAATATATATAAAATAATATATAGAATATTTAATATACTATTAAATATAATAACTTTAATTATATTATAATATTAGTTATTTAAAATATTTATTTATTTTTTAATTTATAATATTAATTATAAAATTAACTTTATAATATATATATTTTTTTCTTTTTATGCCCAAGTCTTCAAATTTATTTCCTGTGCTTGATTCCTACAAAACAAGATTAAAATAATATAAAATTCATATAAACACACATTTATGTAGGAAAAATAGCACAAGATTAAGATAAAAAATAAATAAAAATATGTATATAATTAAGCCCTATCAAATACTCCCACACTTAACCTTTTGCTTGTCCTCAAGCAAAGTAAAGAAGAAATACAAAATAAACATTTCATTTTCATGCTAGGCCAAAATCAATGATTCCAATAACATATCAACACATAATTAATCACAAAATTGATTACCATCCATATTATCAAATCAACTATAAATCCAAAGCATTAATTGAAAGAATTAATCATACAAAATCATCACTTTTGATGCCATGCATACTTCAAAATTAATTCATGAAATCTTGCAACTAACACAATTGAATCATGCAATAGCCTTCTTGCAATCACTTCTCTCCACTACCATAAACATAAGGAGTAACAGGGATGATTTTTTTTTTTTTGAATCAATCTTTTCTAAGTATTACTTGGCTTTTGACTCAAATGTCGACATTTTGTGATGAAAACACCCGATTATTCTCCTAAATAATTGCTTAGAATGCATTTGCATACTCATATTTTGAACTACTATTTGACGTGAAGGATGATGCAGGAGCACACTGTCAACCCCCAGTTACTACTAAGCAGCTCAAAACATAGGAATAGATAAATAGCAATAACTTCTTTTTTCTTTCTTTTTTTTTTTTTTGCTCTTTTTTTTTTTATCATCATCCCATTTTACTTCAACTCTGTTTAGGCCTAGTTTTGAGAAATAATCACAATATTATTCTCACATAATCAATCATGCATAATCACAAAATTCCATAAATTTTATCAAGAAGCATATATTTCAACAATCATAATAATCCAGTATAGTCAATTCCTTTTCCTTAACACTGTTAAATCTAAAATCAATAATCAAATAGAACAGTTCCCAATTTTGAATTAACTATGCATTGAACCAAAGTTAATACAGGAAATATGAAATCGGCCTAAACATGAAAATAAAACATTTTTCTAAAGAAAATCATCATTCATGCACATTATATATTTCTTTTCTCCTTTTTTTTTTTCAATCAAAAAAAATTTGAGAATTATTGAATTTCCCACCCCCACACTTAAATTAAACATTGTCCCCAATGTTTAAAAAATAAGAAAAGAAGAAAGGAAAAGCAATACTCCCCTGATGTAGGCCTTCTTGAAATGCTTGAAGATTGTTGGTCTCATTCTTTTGAGGAAGACGGGTTGGATTTCTTTATTCAACAAGTCCTAAAAAAAAAAAAAAGAAAAAAAAAATTGAAATAAGAAATCAATCCAAGAATATTCTAAAAATTAAGAGAAATAAAAAGAGAAAAAAATAATAATAATATTTCGAATGGGTTGCCTCCCATCAAGCACTTCTTTATAGTCATTAGCTTGACTAGGTTTCCGTCTTCAAGGATCCTTCAAGTGAATGGTGGATTTGGAGAAAGATATATGTCCACCATCGACATAAGACTTCAATCGTTGCCCATTAATTTTGAAAGTTCCCTTAGTTTCATGAGAGACTTCAATTGCACCATAAGAGAAAACTTGAGTTACTGTATATGGACCACTCCATCTTGACCTTAGCTTGCCTGGAAAAAGCTTCAATCTAGAATTATAGAGAAGAACCTTCTCTCCAATTTTGAACTCCTTTTTAATGTGAGCATCATGCCATACCTTGGTTCTTTCTTTATAAAGCCTAGAATTTTCATAAGCTTCATGCCGCCATTCTTCAAGCTCAAACACCCTTACAGTATTTTATAATTATTTGCATGTAATGGTGGATTTCCCTCAATTAATTAAAAAACTTTCTCAAGTCATATTAATCCTTTATTAATTCAATTTCACTGTCAGATTTCTGAACAGATATCAATGAAATAAATAAGCATTAAGTTCTTTAGAAACCTCTAATCTCGTAAGGGGATTTAACTCACTAAGCTTCCTCGATTCCCACACATGAGCTAATCATCTTTCGATCTCATAGTCAAGCATGTAATTTATATTGCTTATGGATCTAATTTATAACAATCCTTTAGTCAGTTATGCATAAATCATTAAATCATTAAAAGGTGGCCAATCTTTTAAAGCATTAAACACAACAATATAAAATCCTCATGCAAATAATAATCGGGTTTTGAATCAAATTAAACAAATAATTACATAATTTCAGAATTAAAATCCATCCAAACCCTAGTTAAAATAAATTAACTAGACATTATTAACATAAAAATAAAAACAAAAATTAAATGAATGAAACAGAGAGGCTCCCTGTCCCAGATCTAAAACAGATCTGGGCGCGGCTGCTGGCTCCAATCTTTGTATTGTTCCCGACTTCAATTTCTCCTTTTGTGTCCGCTACTTCTCTTCTTCAATCTCACTGTGCACGGCTTCCCAATTGCTTTGCTGTGCGCCGTTCCAATCCTCCTCTGTTTTAATCTCCAATTTCTTTCAATCGTGTGCGCGGCTGCTGGCTCCCTACCTCCATGTTCACATATTAATATATATATATATATATGTATGACATGGGCCGCCCTAGCCAAGCCCAATTCAAGCCACTACCTTTTATTTGTCATGGCCGCCCTAGCCAAGCCCAATCCACTGCCTTATATTTGTCATGGCCGCCCTAGCCAAGCCCAATTCAAGCCACTGCCTTTTATTTGTTTAATAATATATATATATAAACATGCACATGGCATTCACGCCACTGCCAATTAATGTATATATATATATAATAGTTATGTTATTATAATATTATATATAAATAATATAAGATAAAATATAATATATATAAAATAATATATAATATTTAATATACTATTAAATATAATAACTTTAATTATATTATAATATTAGTTATTTAAAATATTTATTTATTTTTTAATTTATAATATTAATTATAAAATTAACTTTATAATATATATATTTTTTTCTTTTTATGCCCAAGTCTTTGAATTTATTTCCTTTGCTTGATTCCTACAAAACAAGATTAAAACAATGTAAAATTCATATAAACACATTTATGTAGGAAAAATAGCACAAGGTTAAGATAAAAAATAAATAAAAATATGTATATAATTAAGTTCTATCACGGAGCCTTCTCATTGCCAATACTAAAAAAGAGCATATTTGATCTCCTCGCCAGAAATACTGCTCAAGAGAAAAGTTGCTTGATCCGTTGAAATGCAGGGCCTATATCTTAGGACATTAAGGTCAATGGGATCACAAGGCTTGGAGGAGCGTAGCAAGCCCTCGAAATAGTAAATAAACTCCCCAGCAACCTGATTCGAAGACTCTCTTACTGAACTATTCGCACGGGAGATGGTTACAAGAAAATTTCGCTTGGAGTTTAGCTTAACAATAGCGTGGAACAACTTTGTGCACCTGTCGCTAAGCTTCAAGTATGTGTACTTTGCCTGCTGATGGTAGAATGATCTTTCAGCTTCCTTTAAGAAAAGGGTTTGCTTCCGCGTCAAAGTGAGCCAAGATTGAAGGCTAAGGTCCTGTGGATGATCTTGAAGAGATAACTGGGCCTCTTCAAGCTCCTTGTCAGCTCTAGTAACTCTGGAGAGATATCACTGAAATGATTAAAATTTAAGAGCCTAAGGGAAGCCTTAAACTATCTAAGCTTCTTGCAAAAACTAAACTAGTTGGTTCCTGGAATATGCTGTTGGAAGACTGATCTTTCAATGCCTAGAACATCACCATGATTAGCTCACACGTTAAAGAACCGAAAAGGCTTTCTCGAATGGGAGCTTTACTGAAGAAAGGAGATAACACTTGGAGAGTGATCCGGCAAGCATCCCGCTAGTAAACATTTTGCATGGCCAAGAAGGCTACTCATTAACCAAGATTAGTTAATCATTACTTTGTCCAACTTAGAACAAACAGAGTTATTGGACTATGTAAAGAAATAGCCAGATGAAGCCATATTCGTGAGCCCAGCGGACTTAAACCTCTCCTGAAACAGTGTCCTAAAACAATGTTCGAAAACCACTTCCCAAAACAATGCCTTGAAAGTTGCAACCAAGCCTAGAATGTTTGAGGCCAACATGAAGTGTTTGAGGCTAAGCCTAGAATGTTTGAGGCAAACATAATTTTGGCAACAAAGTTTGCTTCCAAGGGTATGAGGTTTGCGACAAACATAATTTCAGCAACAGAGTCTGCAGCCAAGGGTATGTAGTTTGTAGCAAACATGTTTTTCGGCCAGAGAGTTTGTAACCACGATCCTCATGTTTGCGGCCAACGTGGGCCAAGGATCGTCTCACCATTTGGGCATTTGACAAGTGTTCATCAGTCACTTTGTAAATCGTGCCCTATAAAGATCTAGCTCAAAGACTTAGAAAATGACTTTTGATTCTTCCACTTTTGGTATAGTCTAACACTTATTGCGAATCAAGGAACTTCTTTTTAGATTGGAGTACTAACTTGATCATCAGAGGGTCTTTGTTGACAAACCATCCGCATGGACCTTCTAACTTCTCTTTGTTGAGATTTTTTAGGGAAATAAAGTGTTTTCACCAATCCAAAAGTTTTAAGACATCGTTTCAAGACATTATTTCAGGATATGGTTTTCGAGCATTGTTTCAGGATATGGTTTCTAGGCATTGTCTACACATACTGAACCTCTAGTCTATTCACAAGTTGTTAAGATTACCAAGTGAAGAGATGCTATGGCAACTGAAATTGTAGCCCTTGAAGCCAACCAAAGTTGGATGCTTGAGGATCTATCTCTTAGCAAGAAACCCATTGGGTGCAAATAGGCTTGTAAGATTAAACTTCAAAATAATTAGAACATTGAACGTTGTAAGACTCAGTTAGTGGCCAAAGGATAGCGCATAAGTTGAAGGGTTGGATTACGCCAAAACTTTTGCTTCCATTGAAATTTAATCATAGTTTATTGTTTATTATTTGTTGCTACAACTAAAAACTAAGAGCTAGACCAGTTGGATGTTAATGATGCTTTTCTTCATGAGAATCTTAGTGATGAGTTCTATATGACACCAGCTCTAGGTTTTCTTTCAGTACTGATGCAAGATTATGTTGTTTACAAAAATACTTGTATGACTTGGAACTTCCTTCACTTCAATGATTTAATAAATTCTCTATAGCCTTTATTGATTAGAGTTTTATTCAATCCAAGTTTGATAATTCCTACTTCACTCGAGTACAAGGTACTTCTTTTATGGTCATTACCATTTACGTTCTGATATGATCATGGCTGGTAATCATGCCCACCATTTCCTACTCGTTTGTTGAAACCAAATACCAGTTCTTTCTTCTACCATTTGCAAATTAGTTTGGCTTTGAAGTTTGAAGTTTGCTTCCTGATTTGACTATGTGACTCTCCACGTCAATCCCTTTGTTTTATGATAACAAGCTGGCTATCTATATTAAAAATAACCCAATTTTTCATGAACACACCAAGCACATCAAAATAGATTGTCATTTTATACTAGAAAAGCTTTTAGTTAACATCATCAATCATAGGCACATTTCTATTAAGTTTCAATTAGCTGATATCTTTACCAAGGCTATGGGACACGATCAATTTCATACTCTGTTATCCAAGTTGGGCCTTTGAAATCTTCAAGCTCTAATTTGAAAGAGGGTGTTGGCATATCACATATTTAGTTTCCTAAATTTCGATTTTTTAAACCAGGTAATTGTCTCATCAAATTGATATTTAGTTTTCTAATTGTTTTCAATATTTAGTTTCAGTAAAACTAAAAATTCAGAAAGTTCCAGCCATGCTTCGTGAGGTGGAGTCTAGTAACAATTGCTACGATCCCATGATAGTTGCGATTGGCCCTTATCACTAAGGAAATGACAAGCTAAAACGAATGGAAGCTTTCAAAATTCAATTTAGAGAATAGTATGCCTGTAAATGTGGAAAACTATCGGAGGAATTGTATAAAGAGATGAAGACGTCTTTGGTTGAAGCTAAGAACTACTATACCGGGGATGTAGTAGAAAATTTTAAAGACAAATATGAGAAGTTTGTAGATATGATGTTTCTCAACAGTTGTTTTGTCATCCAGTTCATGGATAATTGTGTAGACCCCAAGAAGGATGGTGCAAGGATCACAAATTTTGATTCACCATTCATTATGCGTGATATTATGTTATTGAAAAATCAACTCCCTTTTGATATCCTCAAAAAACTAATGAGCTTTAAAGGACATTCATCTAAATCCCTTAACGAGGATCCATTAGAGGGCAAGTCTGGTGCCAGCAGTAGCGGTAATTCCAACTCTAATAGCGTATATTTAAGTTGTTGTAGTTAAAAAACTCGTAGTTGGATTTTGGGTTGGGTCGACGGTCTGCCTCAAGTGTGCAACGGTCGTCTCATCCCTTCTGCCAGAGATGCGCTTTTGGCCTTAACTAGCCAGGTCGTGTCTCCGGCGCTGTTACTTTGAAGAAATTAGAGTGCTCAAAGCAAACTCAAGCTCTGGATACATTAGCATGGGATAACATCATATGATTTCGATCTTATTCTATTGGCCTTTGAGATCGAAGTAATGATTAACAAGGATAGTCGAGGGCATTCGTATTTCATAGTCAGAGGTGAAATTCTTGGATTTATGAAAGACAAACAACTGCGAATGTATTTGCAAATGATGTTTTCATTAATCAAGAATGAAAGTTGGGGGCTCGAAGACGATCAGATACCGTCCTAGTCTCAACCATAAACGATGTCGACCAAGGATTAGCGGATGTTACTTTTACAACTCCGCTGACACCTTATGAGAAATCAAAGTTTTTGGGTTTCGGGGAAAGTATGGTTGCAAGGATGAAACTTAAATGAATTGACGGAAAGGCACCACCAGGAGTGGATCCTGCGACTTAATTTGACTCAACACAGGGAAACATACGAAGTCCAGACATAGTAGGGATTGACAGACTGAGCGCTCCTTTTTTTTTTATCGAACAGTAAATATATAGATAAAAAATGTACAATGTACACCGGGCATTCCTGGGAACCAAGGCAATAGCCAAACAATTAACGATCACTGGCAAGCGCCTCAAAATGAACTAAAACCTGAGGATACATGGTAAACATTACTCTGTATACAAAAGTTTTAATCCTACAAACAAGGCCCTCAACAGTAGGCAATGCATTTTCAAAAATAAATCTATTTCTAGCTGGCCAAATCTGATAGACCGAACAAGCTAGAGTAATTTTCTTCACCTTATAGATCCAAGAAGAACCCCTGGTTGCTCTAAATAGTCATCTGATGGCACTCGGTATGGAAGACATGGCTCTGAATAAGCCAATACACGATCTAATTTGGCCCCAAATAGCCGCACTAAAGGGGCAAAGGAAGAATAAGTGGGTCGTAGACTCCTCAGCCCTATTGCAGAAAGGGCATGACCGATCAATCTCTAAAAATAGAAGCTTTTCACGAGTTAGAATGCTAGTCCTAACCCCAAGCCAAAGCATGAAGCTATGCTTGGGGACAAGAAATGGATCCCAAATAATTTTCGCCCAACCTTTACACTGACCCTTCACTCAAAAGAAATCATAAGCTGCCTGCAAATCGAGCGAGTCCTCATTAGACCAGCTTTCAAGCTGGCAAACGGTAACCTCCAAAGACCCGCACATGTCACACAAGCTGTCCCTAATAAGCAGCAATCTTTTCATTAGTGGAGAGTCATCCCTCCTCACCTGACGCTGCCAGATAGAAACCGAGAGTAAGAACTCTTGGTAAATCCACTTGACCCACAGGGTGTCTTTCTTCCGATGAATGTCCCATAGATTTTTTACAAGGAGGCAAGAATTCCAACACTTTAAATCCTTTAAGTCCAGCCCTTCCTCACATTTCGACAGGCAGATTTCCTTCCAGGCAACTAATGATGTCTTGGAATTCCATAGGAACTGGCTGCGTAATCTGTAGACTTGCTCAATAACAGCCACTGGAGCAGGGAGGATGCTAAGCGAAAAACAAACCACACCTTGGAGCACACCACGAATAAGCTCCAGATGCCCTGGATAAGATAGGGAAACAACCAACAATGGTGGCGACCTAGTTAAGGGATGCCTTTCGACTATAGGCCAACAGTGTTTTTGGCTTACACATGTTAAAGATTAAGCCATACATGGTGTCGCCAACAGCCGGAGGGCACCCCTTAACGAGGCCCAGCACATCACGACATCGTCCGTTCAACCTATACAGGACTGTAAGCAACCCATGGCAGCCTTTGGCACGTCTTGCAATATCCCTTCCGATATTGTGATACGATAGGCCAAGCTCGAGCATGCCCAATTGCCCATGATATCGCTGGAAGAGCGATTGAAAACGATCGCGACATCCATCCTGGTGACTTTCACGAGAGAGTAACAGGGCTGTCCAACCAAGTCGCAAGCACGCCCACGCGAGGCCCAACACATCACGACGTCGCATGTTCAACCTATACACGGCCGCAAGCAACCCATGGCAACCTTTGGCAATGTCTTGTGGCATCCCTTCCAACGTCGTGATACGATTGGCCAAAGCACGAGCGACGATGGTACGCAAGGCCAACCAACTCCCATGCATGTCTTTGCTCGCCACGAGCACCAAGATGAATGATCAAAAGTAATCAATCCCCCTCCCTGCTGCCTTGCATGGACAGCCCAAAGGCCTTTGAGCCGAGCCCAAAGCACGCCCATGCTAGGCCCAACGCATCACAGCATCATCCATTCTGCTTCACGTGGTCTTGCAGAATCCCTTTCAGCATCGTGATACGATCGACCATGCACAGGCACGCCAACAGGAAAAACCTTACCTACCCCTAAGCACATCACCTGCTAGGCAACAGCGAGGTTGTTTCACTCAATAGCCCCCATTATTAGCCAACGGCAGTGGCGACACCGTTGGCCTAGCACACCACTTCGGGACCCAACCTGTCAGTTTGTTGCCCAACGGCGTCGCACCACCCTCGGGCATTGTGGCATCATTCATTTCGAAGGACACCCACCACCT
This sequence comes from Diospyros lotus, assembly GCF_014633365.1. NCBI lineage: Eukaryota > Viridiplantae > Streptophyta > Magnoliopsida > Ericales > Ebenaceae > Diospyros > Diospyros lotus. The sequence continues at coordinate 755,793 of NC_068338.1, forward strand.
CCGGCAACACACATGCCATGGCAACACACAAAGCGATTGCTTGGCACAGAAGAACCCTTTAAATTTAAGAGATTGAGCACTTAGTCGGGGGGTCGGCGGAGGCGGTAGGGGGCTAGGGGCGACAGCCGACGGTGGCAACCAGGGGAGAGGCAACCACCGTGAATGCCAAGTGCACCTAGGCATGCTTGCTGGCCTAAGAGCATGCGCATGGCATGCCTTGGGTGCTACTTGCTCACATGCCCAAGCGCCCCTTGGTGCTGACTACCTGCCCCCCTATGGGACATTCATCGAAAAAAAGATACCCTGTGGGTGAAGTGGATTCACCAAAAATTCTTACTCTCGGTTTCTATCTGGCAACATCAGGTCAGGAGGGATGACTCTCCACTAATGAAAAGATTATTGCTTATTAGGGACAATTTGTGTCACATGTACGGGTCCATGGAGGTTGTTCGCCAGCTTGAAAGCTAATCTAATGGGGTCTCGCTCGATTTGTAGGTAGCTTATGATTTCTTTCGAGTGAAGGGTCAGTGTATAGGTTGGGTGAAGATTGTTTGAGATCCATGTCTTGTCCTCAAGCATAGCTTCACGCTTTGGCTTGGGGTTAGGGCTAGCATTCTAACATGTGATAGGCTTCTATTTTTAGAGATTGATCGGTTATACCCTTTCTACAATAGGGCTGAGGGGTCTACGACCCACTTATTCTTCATTTTCCCCTTTAGTGCGACTGTTTGGGGCCAAATTAGATCGTTGATTGGCTTATCCAAAGCCATGTCTTCCATACCGAGTGCCATCAGATGGCTATTAGAGCGGTTAGGGGTTTTTCTTGGATTTGCAAGGTGAAGAAAATTGCTCTAGCTTGTTCAGTCTATCAGATTTGGGCAGCTAGAAATAGACTTATTTTTGAAACTACACAGCTTACTGTTGAGGGCCTTGTTTGTAGGATTAAAACTTTTGTATACAAAGTAAAGTATACTATGTATCCTCAGATTTTAGTTCATTTTGAGGCGCTTGCTAGTGATCGTTAATTGTTTGGCTATTACCTTGGTTCTCGGGTATACCCAGTGTACATTGTACATTTTTTATCTAGATATTTACTGTTCGATCAAAAAAAAAAAAAGAACGAGCTCTTAGTTTGTCAATCCTTACAATGTTTGGACCTGGTAAGCTTCCTCGTGTTGAGTCAAATTAAGCCGCAAGCTCCACTCCTGATGGTGCCCTTCCGTCAATTCCTTTAAGTTTCAGCCTTGTGATCATACTCCCCCCGAAACTCAAAAACTATGATTTCTCATAAGATGCCAGCGGAGTCCTTAAAGTAACATCCGTTGATCCTTGGTCGGTATCGTTTATGGTTAAGACTAGGACGATATTTGATCATCTTCGAGCCCCCAACTTTTATTCTTGATTAATGAAAACATCCTTGGCAAATGCATTCGCAGTTGTTCGTCTTTCATAAATCCAAGAATTTCACCTCTAACTATGAAATACGAATGCCCCCGACTGTCCCTATTAATCATTACTCCGATCTCGAAGGCCAATAGAATAGGATCGAAATCTTATGATGTTATCCCATGCTAATGTATCCAGATCTTGAGTTTGCTTTGAGCACTCTAATTTCTTCAAAGTAACAGCGCCGGAGGCACAACCGTGCCAGTTAAGGCCAGGAACGCATCACCAGTAGAAGGGACAAGACGACCGATGAACACCTGAGGCGGACCGATCGACCCAACCCAAAATCCAACTATGACCTTTTTAACTGCAACAATTTAAATATACGCTATTGGAGCTGGAATTATCGCGGCTATTGGCACCAGACTTGCCCTCCAATGGATCCTCGTTAAGGGATTTAGATGAATGTCCTTTGAAACTCATTAGTTTTTTGAGAATATCAAAAGGGAGTTGATTTTCCAATAACATAATATCATGCATAATGAATGGTGAATCAAAATTTGTGATCCTTGCACCGTCCTTCTTAGGGTCTACACAATTATTCATGAATCGGATGACAAAACAACTGTCGAGAAACATCATCTCTGCAAACTTCTCGTCTTTGTTTTTAAAATTTTTTGCTACATCTCAGTATAGTACTTCTTAGTTTCAATCAAAGACGTCTTCATCTCTTTATACAATTCCTCCGATGATTTTCCACATTCACAGGCATATTGTTCTTTAAATTGAATTTTGAAAGCTTTCATTCGTTTTAGCTTGTCATTTCCATGGTGACAAGGGCCAATTGCAACTATCGTGGGATCGTAACAATTGTTACTAGACTCCACCTCACGAAGTATGACTGGAACTTTATGAATTTTTATTTTGACTGAAACTGAATATTAAAAACAATTAGGAAACTAAAGATCAATTTGATGAGACAATTACCTGGTTTACGAAACCGAAATTTAGGTAACTAAATATGTGATATGCAACACATTCTATTAATGATAAATTGATATGATTATAATAATGATGTAAAATTTGATAATTTTATGTTAAATAATATTTTTATAAAATTATGAATAATTTTGTTAATGTTTTTGTTGTGGACAAAATACAACAATTGAGATTTATAATGTGGGATGGGTAGATGGAGATGAAACTTGGTATTTAGAATCGATTGAGTGACCGGAAATAATACCCAGAAACTTTATCCTGAAACAATACCCAGAAACGACATCTTGAAACAATGCTCGAAGACTACATCTTGAAACAATGCCTGAAAACAGTGTCCTAAAACATTGTCCTAAGTCCATGTCCTCATCCTAAAACCTCCTTCTAAAACAGTGTCCAAAAACCATGTCCTAAAATAGTATCTTGAAACAACGTCTTGAAACTTTGTCTTGAAACCATGCCTTGAAACAATATCCGGAAATCACTTCCCAAAACAATACCTCGAAAGTTGTAGCCAAGCCTAGAATGTTCGAGGCCAACATGAAGTGTTTGAGGCCAAGCCTAGAATGTTTCAGGCAAACATAATTTTGGCAACAAAGTTTGCTTTCAAATGTATGAGGTTTGTGACAAACATAATTTCGACAACAGAGTCTACAGCCAAGGGTATATAGTTTGTAGCAAACGTATTTTCCTGCCAGAGAGTTTGTACCCAAAGTCCTTATGTTTGCGGCCAACGTGGGCCAAGGATCATCTCACCCCTTGGGCATTTGACACGTGCCCATCACCCGTTTTATAAATCGTTCCCTATAAAGATCTAGCTCAAAGACTTAGAAAATGACTTTTGATTCTTCCACTTTTGCTAAACTCTAACACTTATAGCGAATCAAGGAACTATTTCTTTTCAGATTGGAGTACTAACTTGATCATCGGAGGGTCTTTGTTGACAAACCATACCCGCAGGCCTTCTAACTTCTCTTTGTTGAGATTTTTTAGGGAAATAAAGTGTTTTCAGCAATGCAAAAGTTTCAAGACATCGTTTCAAGGCATTATTTCAGGATATCGTTTTCGAGTATTGTTTCGGGACATGGTTTCTAGGCTTTGTCTACACATACTGAACCTCCCGTATATTCACAAGTTTTTAAGATTACCAGGTGAAGAGATGTTATGGCAACTGAAATTGTAACCCTTGAAGCCAACCAAAGTTGGATACTTGAGGATCTATCTCTAAGCAAGAAATCGATTGGGTGCAAATGGGTTTGTAAGATTAAACTTCAAGACAATTAAAGCATTGAACGCAGGTAAGACACAATGGCTAATGGATAACACATAAATTAAAGTTTTGGATTACACCAAAACTTTTGCTTCCATTGAAAATTAACCATAATTCATTATTTATTATTTGTTGCTGTAACTAAAAACTAGGAGCTAGACCAGTTGAATGTTAATAATGTTTTTCTTCATGGGAATCTTAGTCATGAGGTCTATATGACACCACCTCTAGATTTTCTTTCAGTACTGATGCAAGATTATGCTATTTACAAAGATACTTGTATGGCTTGGAACTTGTTTCACTTTAGTGGTTTGATAAATTCTCTATAGCCCTTATTGATTTTGATTTTATTCAATCCAAATCTGATAATTTCTCCTTCACTCGAGTACAAGGTACTTCTTTTATGGCCATTACCATTTACGTTCTGGTATGATCATGACTGGTAATCATGCCATACCAGTGATTGAACTTAAGAACTACTCACATTGAAGGTTCAAGCTCAATGACGTTGGACCCTACCATTATTTTTTGGGTCTTGAAGTGACTCACTTTTCGAAGATATTTTTTTGTGTCAATAAAAATATTGTCTAGACATTTTGTGAGGAAATTGGCATGCTTGACCGTTAACTTTCTACTTTTCCTCTTAACAACATCATTTATCTCATGATGTTCGTACTTCTAATTTAGATATCGAGTAATATCAATGTCTACTTAGCTACCCCATTTACTTCACTATAACTCACCAGGATATCTCATACTCGATTCAGCTTTTGAATCAGTTCACACCGAAGCCTATGCAGCCATTTCTTGATCTGCGATATAATGACTTCATTGTCTTCAATCTACTCCATGTCAAGGACTATTCTTTCCTTCTCGCAATACCATGCAATTTACAACTTTTTGCGATATAGATTGGGCGAGTTTTCTCACTACTTATCGCTTTATCACAGCTTTGTTGTTTTTCTCAGTGATTCTGCAATTTCTTGAAAATAAAAAATAGCCCACCCTTTCCTACTCGTCTGTTGAAATCAAATACCAGTTCTTTCTTCTACCATTTGCAAATTAGTTTGGTTTTGAAGTTTGAAGTTAGCTTCTTGATTTGACCATGTGACTCTCCACGTCGATCTCTTTGTTTTATGATAACAAGATAGCTCTCTATATTAAAAATAACCCAATTTTTCATGAACACACCAAGCACATCAAAATAGATTGTCATTTTATACTAGAAAAGCTTTTAGTTAACATTATCAATCCTAGGTATATTTCTATCAAGTTTCAATTAGCTAATATCTTTACCAGCGCTATGGGACACAATCAATTTCATACCTTGTTATCCAACTTGGGCCTTTGAAATCTTCAAGCTCCAATTTGAAAGAGGGTGTTGGCATATCACATATTTAATTTCCTAAATTTCGGTATCTTAAACTAGGTAATTATCTCATCAAATTGATATTTAGTTTCCTAATTGTTCTCAATATTCAGTTTCAGGCAAACAAAAAATCTAAAAGTTTTAACTATACTTCGTGAGGTGGAGTCTAATAACAATTACTACGATCCCATGATAGTTGCAATCGACCCTTACCACCATGGAAATGACAAGCTAAAACGAATAGAAGCTTTTAAAATTTAATTTAGAGAACAATATGCTTATGAATGTGGAAAACTATCAGATGAATTGTATAAAGAGATGAAGATGTCTTTGGTTGAAGGTAAGAACTACTATACTGGGATGTAGCAAAAAATTTTAAAGACAAAGACGAGAAGTTTGCAGAGATGATATTTCTCAACAGTTGCTTTGTCATCCAGTTCATGGATAATTGTGTAGACCCCAAGAAGGACGGTGTAAGGATCACAAATTTTGATTAACTATTCATTATGTGTGATATTATGTTATTGGAAAATCAACTCCCTTTTGATATTCTCAAAACTAATGAGCTTCAAATGACATAAATGATAGACAAGTTCAAAGCCATGATCATCAATGATCATTGTATTGAAAAAGCAAAAGGGACTAACGAAGCAGAGGAAAAGCCCGTTTGACATCTTCTTGAGCTTGTTTAGACTAGACTTGTTGATGATCAAGAAATTAGTAAGAGGATTGAAGAATACGAAGGTGCTAAAAAAGAAGCACAAAGATGGAAGACTTGTTTTCGACTTCACCTGCCAAGTTCTAATAAAAAAATTAAAAATGAGCATGTTGAGATTGGAATTGTTCATGATCGTGGGAGAGTTAAAGAACACAAAGGTGCTAAAAAAGAAGAACAAAGATGGAAGACTTGTTTTGGGTTTCACCTGCCAAGTTCTAATAAAGAAATTAAAAATGAGCTTAGCATCAAATCATCTCCCATGGGGTGGAAATATCGTTCAGTTTAAGAGTTGATGTCCATCGAAATACATTTTCGGCCAAGCAAGACTTGTTAAAAAAAACTAAGACTCTTCTAAGGTTTAGTAATTGTGCGGGGCAAGGGGAGAAAGAGAGAAAGAGAGAGAGAGAGAGAGAGAGAGAGCCAAGGTGATATTTCACATTAGTTTATGACGACGTTGAATGAACTATAAAAATTGACAAAATTTAACCCTAAAGAAAAATTTAAAATTTTAATACCTTGATAATTAAAAGTTTGAGTTACTAAATATTGACAAACTAAACATTGCTTACCATTTTCGGTTCATGATGTGTTCGTGTATGTTCATTCATCAATATCCATGGCATGGTAGCAAAGCAATTTTTTCATTACTATACAAATTAAGCATGTTGCATTTTTTTTTAATAAGCTATGTATCCGAGTTTTGCCTAATTAATTCGGGAGGGAAGCAGACTTCTCCCCTGATTGCCCTTTTAATAAATTCAGATGCGCTTACATCTTATACAAATATAGAGCTAGACATTCAGAATACTCTACAGGGAACTTATCTTTTAAAAAGTCATCACACTAAATTAAACCCTAATACTTCATGTGCAATGTAATAGCCGAAAATTTAAGGAGGTTTAAGTGAAATTTTTTTATAAGACAAAGTGTAATTTTTTGACACTTTGGGTTAAAATGGAATTTTTCAAAATAGTGAGGCCAAGTGAAGTCTTGGGAACTTAGGGACTTGTAGGCAAGGGTCAAAGAGTAAAAAGGAAGAAAAAGTTGGAAAAAAAATACAATTTCAGAAAACTTATAGCAAGTCATCGGCCATACTAGCATCAAATCGCCAGCTAGGGTATGGCCCAACTTATCCTATCCTAAAGAAGACTATTGGGGCACGTAATCTAACGTGATTGGTTGAAGAATAGAATGGTCAAAAATCGACTATAAATAAGGAGCTTCCATGGCTGAAAATTTCACAAGTTTCAATCATTTAATCGGAGTGATAGAAAGGGATTTGAGAGTTTTTGTTCCCTCGGTCTTGGAGATAATTTCTATGACATTTGAACAAGTTTAGTGTCATTTCGAGTGAGATTCGAGTGGTTATGAGATTCGAGAGGTCATTAGAATCATGAAGCTCATTGGAGCCGGAGATTTAAACGGCCATTTGGCTGTGATTTGGCTGGATTTTCAAACTAGGGGTGCGCAAAAAGACCAGCACACTGCGAAAATCGCCCGGACCGAATCATATCAAGCGGTTTAGGAAATTATCAAACCGTGGTTCGTGCGGTTTGAGTGGTTCACGGTTCGGTTTAAAATTGAGCCGCCCGCATAATATGTATTTAAAAAAAATTAAAAATATAATACATAAATATAAAATGGGATGGAAGGGAGCCCTAATTCATTTGATCATTTCTCTCCTACTCGTTGAGTTGCGATCACATAGGGTTCCAGTTCCCCCTTCCATTCCAAGTGCAACTCACTCGATCTCACCGCACCAAGGAGATCGTCGGCCACCATAGCACTTCACCTGAGATAGGTTTTCTTTTTCCCTCTTCCTCTTTTCCATTTCTCCTTCAATCAACTGAGATCTGGATGTGTGTGTGTTGGAGGGGTGTGCAAACAAATCTGGGCAAAAGAGAGAAAGGAGTTGGCAAGGTAGGATGACCGGTTTGAGATTTTAGAAGGAAATCTCAAAATTTTATCGAGCTCAACTAGCAAATTTTCCAGGACTCCACTCATCAATCCCCTCAAATAATCAATAGCCTAAGAAAGAAAGATGATGTTAACACCTTAAACCAATGAATCATTGGATTAAGCTGGGACAACCATGAATGCATGGCACCCACGTCTTTCCCAAGCATCCTAGTAAAAACCAGAAGCTCACAAAAATCCAAAACCCTTCTAAAATCTCAAAGTCATTTGGGAGCGGGGGGAAAAAGAGAAATGGAAAAGGGCATATTTGTTTGCACACCCCCCCTAACACACACACACCCAGATCTTAGTCGATTGAAGGAGAAATGGAAAAGGGGAAGAAGGAAAAAGAAAACCTATCTCCAGTGACGTGCTCCGGTGGCCGAAGATCTCCTTGGCACGGTGAGATCGAGTGAGTTGCACTAGGAATGGAAGGGGAAACTGGAACCCTACGCGACTGCAGCTCAACGAGTAGGAGACAAATGATCAAAAGAATTAGGGCTCCCTTCCATCTCATTTTATATTTATGTATTATATCATCAATTTTTTTTAATTACATATTATGCGAGCAGCTCAATTTTAAATCGAACCACGAACCACTCAAATTGCACGAATCGAGGTTTGATAATTTTCTAACCGTTTCGAACTGTCATCCAAAAAAATCGTCCAGTTTAACCCGATTCGATTCAGTTCAGGCAGTTTTCGTGGTGTGTTGGTCCTTTTGCACACCCCTAATTGAAAATCCAGCCAAATCACATCTAAATGGCGGTTTAAATCTCCGGCTCCAACGAGCTTCACGATTCCAATGACCTCTCGAATCTCACTCGAAACGACACCAAACTTGCTCAAATGTCACATAAATTATCTTCAAAACCGAGGGAACAAAAACCCTCAAATCCCTTTCTGTCACTCAAATTAAATGATTTAAACTTATGAAATTTTTGGCCATGGGAGCTCCTTATTTATAGCTGATTTTTTACCATTCCATTCTTCAACCAATCACGTTAGATTACGTGCCCTGGTGGTCTTCTTCAAGACATGATAAGTTGGGTCATACCCTACCTAGCGATTTGATACTAGTATGGCCCATGACTTGCTACAGGTTTTCTAAAATTGCATTTTTCCCAACTTCTTCTTCCTTTTTACTCTTTAACCCTTGCCTACAAGTCCCTAAATTCCCAAAACTTCACTTGGCCTCACCATTTTGAAAATTTTCATTTTGACCCAAAGCTTTGAAAAATCACACTTTGCCTTATAAAAAAATTTCACTTAAACCCCCTTAAATTTTCGGGTTTTACATTGTACATGAAGTATTAGGATTTAATTCAGTGTGGTGACTTTCTAAAAGATAAGTTTCACGTAGAGTATCCTGAATGTCTAGCTCTATATTTGTATAAGATGTAAGCGCATCTGAATTTATTAAGAAAGCAATCAGGAAAGAAGTTTGTTTTCCTCTAGAATTAATTAGGCAAAACTCGGATACATAGCTTATTAAAAAAAATGCAACATGCTTAATTTGTATAGTAATGAAAAAGTTGCTTTGCTAGCATGCCATGGATATTGATGAACGAACATACACGGACACATCATCAACCGAAAATGATAAGTAACGTTTAGTTCGACAATATTTAGGAACTCAAACTCTTAATTATTGAGGCATTAAAATTTTAAATTTTACTTTATGGTTAAATTTTGTAAATTTTTACAGTTCATTCAACGTTGTCATAGACTAATGTGAAACATCACCTTGCTTCCTCTCTCTCTCTCTCTCTCTCTCTCTCTCCCCTCGCCTCGCACCACTACTAGACCTTAGAAGAGTCTTAACTTTTTTTAACAAGTATCCATTTGCCGAAAATGTATTCCCATGGACTTAAACTCTTGAACTGAATGATACTTCCATCCCATGCGAGATGATTTGATACTAAGCTCATTTTTAATTTCTTTATTAGAACTTGGCAGGTGAAACCCAAAACAAGTTTTCCATCTTTGTGCTTCTTTTTGAGCACCTTCGTGTTCTTCAACCCTCTTACGATCATCAACAATTCCAATCTCAATCTGCTCATTTTTAATTTCTTTATTAAAACTTGGCAGATAAAGCCGAAAACAAGTCTTCCCTCTTTGTGCTTCTTTTTTAGCACCTTCGTATTCTTCAACCCTCCCACTAATTTCTTGATCATCAACAAGTCCAGTCTAAAGAAGCTCAAGAAGATGTCGAACCGGCTTTTCCTCTGCTTCATTCGTCTCTTTTATTTTTTTAGTACGATGACTAGTAACGATCATGGCGATGAACTTGTCTATCATCTTCTCTCATTTATGTCATTTGAAACTCATTAGTTTTTTGAAGATATCAAAATGGAGTTGATTTTCCAATAACATAATGGGCCTGTTTGTTGCAGCTTAAAAGTTGCAACTTTTAGCTTCTAGCTTCAAAAAAGTTGGGATGTAGTGTTTGTTTTAACTTATAGGATTCTAACTTATAGCTTTTACTAGCTTTTAGAAAGGGTAGAAGCTGGCTTTTTCAAAGTTGGGGTACCCCAGCTTTTACAATTTCTACTTAAATGATTATATTTTTGTGACAATTTTGCCCTTGTTTTTAACAAAGAATTACTCTCTTGTCTACACAATCATGGATTTTTCTTCTCCACCGCCATCTCCATTTTCAAATCTCTTCCTCTCTCTCGCCATCTTCCTCTCTCTCTCTACATTCTAATTAATTTTTTTATAATACTTGAAATTTATACATATACACTATTAATTTTTAAATTATCATTCTATAACTACTAAGGGTACTATGGACAATTATACAAAAATAAGTTATTTTACAGCTTATGGTATCAAACAACACAATTAATTAACTATAACTTCTAAGAAGTTGCAGCAAACAGGTTCACAACTTATTCTAAGTTTTAGAAGCTGTAATCTAAGAAGCTAGAAGCTATAATTTATTTAATTAAGCTACAACAAACGGGGCCAATATCATGCATAATGAATGGTGAATCAAAATTTGTGATCCTTATACCGTCCTTTTTGGGGTCTACACAACTATCCATGAACTGGATGACAAAACAACTGTCGAGAAACATTATCTTTGCAAACTTCTCGTCTTTGTCTTTAAAATTTTCTGCTACATCCCCAGTATAGTAGTTCTTAACTTTAACTAAAGACGTCTTCATCTCTTTATACAATTCCTCTGATAGTTTTCCATATTCACAGGCATACTATTCTCTAAATTGAATTTTGAAAGCTTCCATTCGTTTTAACTTGTCATTTCCATGGTGATAAGGGTTAATTGCAACTATCATGGGATCGTAGCAATTATTACTAGACTGCACCTCGGGAAGTATCGCTAGAACCTTCTAGATTTTTAGTTTGCGTGAAACTGAATATTGAGAACAATTAGGAAACTAAATATCAATTTGATGAGACAATTACCTGGTTTAAGAAGCCGAAATTTATGAAACTAAATATGTGATATGACAATACTCCCTTTCAAATTGGAGCTTCAAGATTTGAAAGGTCCAACTTGAATAACAAGGTATGAAATTGATCGTGTCCCATAGCGTTGGTAAAGATATCAGCTAATTGAAAGTTGATAGAAATGTGCCTAGGATTGATAATGTTAACTAAAAGCTTTTCTAGTATGAAATTACAATCTATTTTGATGTGCCTGGTGTATTCATGAAAAATTGGGTTACTTTTAATATAAAGAGCCATCTTGTTATCATAAACAAAGGGATTGACGTGGAGAGTCATATGGTCAAATCAGGAATCTAACTTCAAATTTCAAAGCCAAACTAATTTGCAAATGGTAGAAAAAGAACTAGTATTTGGTTTCAACGAGTAGGAAACGGTGGGCTATTTTTTGATTTTCAAGAAATTGCAGAATCACTGAGAAAAATAACAAAGTTGTGATAGAGCGATAAGTAGTGGGAAAACTCGTCCAATCTATATTGCAAAAAATCCCACCGTTTTTGAATCAGTTCACACCGAAGCCTATGCAGCCCTTTCTTGATGTGAGATAGAGTGACTTCATTGTCTTCAATCTACTCCATGTCAAGGATTATTCTTTCCTTCTCATAATACCATGCAAGTTACAACGTATATTTGATAAATTACATATATTTGTTGATTATCAAGCTGATATTTGTTAATATTTTTATTGTACATCAATTTGTTAGGTTTTTTAAAATAAAAATTTGATAAATTTAAAACCGAGCCTCAAATCTGAGCTTAAGGCAAGCCTCAACTTAGGCTCAGCTCGAGCTCGCGTATGGTTTCCAAGTTTGACCGGAGCTCGAGCTCGACTTAAACTTTGTCGGGTTGAGCCGAGCTAATGGAAGCTCAACTCAACTCAACTTGGCACGTTTGCAACACTACCCCTAAATATCTATATATGAACTAACTTAAATGGTGAGAAAATAATGTGAAAATTCACCGGCTATCTTGATATGGTTAGATGTCTTCCTAAGCTTAGGGTTGGTTGGTAAAATAGAGACGTCTTATGATTCACATGAAGACATGATTCAATTGAAGAGTTTTTGAGGATCTAAACTTTCTTTGCTCTCAATGCTTTGAAACCATCTAAACAAATTGATATTTAGAAATAAATTCTTCTTTTATGTGTTCTTTTGACGATAAGAGGTTTATATACAATACTAAAGATCTCTAATTTATGAGATTTACAAGGAGACAAATATATAACTAGGAAATTGAATAGTTAATGAGATAATTACTAAATTTGAGTTTAGGAAACTAAATAAATAAATATATGAACTTGTGGATTTTCCATGTTGATAGCTCGATTCCACCTCAGGCAATCCTTGGGACTTTAATCTAAGACTGAGATTCAATGCAAATAATGTTCTCGACAAAAATTCATACTTTTGGACTCTCTTGTTTAACCCAGAAAAAAGTTTGTTGGGTGATTGTGGTGGGTGTGATTCAAACTTAGATTAGATTCTTTATAAAAAGTGGAAATTTGGGAGAAGAGGCAAAATATGCTACATCGATTTTTCTTAAGTTTGATCCCCGTTATTGATCTCAACTACCAAATTTTCCCAAACTCCACCCATCAATACCCAACCCCCCACCCAAAACAATCAATCAACCACCCAAGAAAGAAAGAGGACGTCAGCACCTCAAACAACCAATGAATCATCAGATTAAGCTGGGACAACTGTGAATGCATAGCGCCCAACACTTAAGAGCTTATTACCTTAATAGCTTACAAGCTCGTCACATAGCGCCCTGAAAAAGCTGGTACCCCTATCTTTTCCAAATAAACTGTTGGCAACTTATTTGAATTGTTTGCGAAATGACAAATTTACCCTCGTAAATTTAAGTTATTTACAACTATACCCATTTTCTTCCTCACCTTCAACCCCAATCTCCACCATCACCATCCAACTCTGCTCGCCGCTGCAACTTTGACCATCTGTTACCTCTAGCTCGTCTGTCATTGTCGTTGTCGCTGTCACCATCACCTCCAACCTCGTTGGCTATCGTCTGCATTCACCATTGGCTGATTCCTCCTACTCCGCCACCAGTCGCTTCCTCCTCTACCGTCGACTGCATCTTTCATTGCAAATTCTTTCGTCGTCGCTTGCAGTGTCGACCTCTTACTCCACCATCAACCAATTTCTCCTCCATCCACGCCATGAAAACCCATGTAGATATGGGTCTGTATGTATATGTATGTATATATATATGTATATATATTTAAGGTATATATTTAACAAATATATATTGTATTAATAATTTTTAAAAATTATATATAATTTATCAGATAAAATTTTATCATTAAACTTTAATTTATAATTAAATTTTATTAAAATAAGTATTTTATTTTTTTAATTTATATTCTTTAACATGTCTATTTCCGTCTTTTTATCAAGTTATGTTAACTTAGCAACTCTTTCAATCTAAATACATAATTTTTAACAAATAGCTTATAAGTACATCTATCTAAACATGTTATTAGGTTATACGCTACACATCTTAAAAGCTTTATATTACGTATAAGTTAACCAACTTATAAGCTATAAAAAAATAAGTTAAACCAAACAGGCCCTTAAAAAAAGTTAAGACTCTTTTAAGGTCTAGTAGTGGTGTGGGGCAAGGGAGAAAGAGAGAGAGAGAAAGAGAGAGCCAATGTGATGTTTCACATTAGTCTATGACAACATTAAATGAACTGTAAAAATTGACAAAATTTAATCATAAAGCAAAATTTAAAATTTTAATGTCTCAATAATTAAAAGTTTGAGTTTCTAAATATTGCTAAACTAAACGTTCCTTACCATTTTCAGTTGATGATGTGTCCGTGTATGTCCGTTCATCAATATCCATGACATGCTAATAAAGCAATTTTTTCATTACCATACAAATTAAGCATGTTGCATTTTTTTTAATAAGTTATGTATCCAAGTTTTGCTTAATTAATTCTAGAGGAAATCAGACTTCTCCCCTGATTACCCTCATAATAAATTCAGATGTTCTTACATCTTATACAAATATAGAGCTAGACATTCGGGATAGTCTATGTGAAACTTATCTTTTAGAAAGTCACCACACTGAATTAAACCCTGATACTTCATGTGTAATGTAATACCCGAATATTTAAACAAGTTTAAGTAAAAAAAATTTTATAAGGCAAAGTGTGATTTTTCAAAACTTTGGACCAAAATGAAATTTTTCAAAATGGTGAGGCCAAGTGAAGTCTTGGAAAGTTAGGAACTTGTAGGCAAGGGTCAAAGAGAAAAATGGAAGAAGAAGTTGGGCAAAAATACAATTTCAGAAAACCTATAGCAAGTTATCGGCCATACTAGCATCAAATCATCAGTAGGGTATGATCGAGCTCATCATGTCCTGAAGAAGACCACCAGGAGACATAATATAACGTGATTGGTTAAAGAATGCAATGGTCAAAAATCGGCTATAAATAGGGAGCTTCCATGGTAAAAAATTTCACAAATTTCAATCATTTAATCCGAGTGATAGAAAGGGATTTTGTTCCCTCAGTTTTTGAGATAATTTCTGTGACATTTGAGCAAGTTTGGTGTCATTTCGAGTGAGATTCAAGAGGTCGTTGGAATCGTGAAACTCGTTGGAGCCGAAGATTTAAACGGCTATTCGGCTGTAATTTGGCTGGATTTTCAAACTAGAGGTGTGCAAAAAGACTGGCACACCACAAAAACCACTCGAAACGAATCGAATCCGGCCGAATCAGATGATTTTTTTAGATGACGGTTCGAAACGGTTTAGGAAATTATCAAACCGCGGTTCGATTTAAATGTGATGCCACAGCTCGAGGGCTATAGTTTTTGTTTCTGCCTTCATTTTGAACCGGCCTTATATCTGAATTAAAATTTCTTATCAAATGCTAAAGTTAATTTGTATTTGGTACTGACATCTACGTAACTATTTTCCTCAATAACTATGTTGATTTATCATTCTAGCATGTTTTGTCTCGTCACTTCTGCTTTTTATTTCTATGTTTATTTGTTTTAATTTAGTTGACATTGTTATGAATTTTAATTTATTTGGTGTTATTTATTTTTAGTTGTTTTTTTTTTTTTGCAGTAATATAGTTATAGGATACAACAATTTAACCTTTAATATTTTGCATGATGATTTTATTGTGGCAAGGAACTGTTGATAAATTGGAACTATACCTTCTTATTGGAAAAGTTGACTTTCCTGTGTCTTATTTGGAGTTTTATGGGATAGATAGGACCATTATTACTCCTCTTCTGATAGTCTTGTTGCATTTGTGTCTTCTTGCTTTTGGGATGGATAGAACCATTTCTCCATAAGCACTTCACTTCATTATGGTGTTCTCTGTTTAATTAACTTGTTATTTGTCAAAAAAGAATAATGTAGGATAAAGCATAGAATTGTGGTCGCATGTGCACGTGTGCCATTTCTATTCTTACTATATTCCGCAGCCATGCCTAGTTCATTTTTTATGAGATTACATGCATACATTTCATTCATTTGTTGGAATATAGGGATTTGGCCCCTATAAACTAATATAAAGTGTTTATGTGTGCTTGTCATCTTTTGTCTCTGTGCACCATGCTCATAACCTTTGTATGGGAGGTTTTAAGATTTGAATTATTTAATTGGTTATTGTTGTTAGCATAATTATTTGATTGGTTATTGTAGTGTTGGAATTGCATTTGAATTATTTGATTGGTTATTGTTGTTAGCATAATTATTTGATTGGTTATTACAGGTGCTAGAACTGCATTTGAATGATTTGATTGGTTATTGTTGTTAGCATAATTACTTGATTGGTTAATAGATTTGAATCATTTAACAGTAGGTACCAAATTTTGGAAACCAAACCGCAAAAACCAACCAGCACTAGGTTCTGCCAAAACGCAAAAACCGCACCAAACCGCACTGCAAAATGCAGTGCGATTTGGTGTTGTTTTCCTCACCAAAATAGACCGCACAATCTAATTTTAAGGAAAACTGCAAGTGCGGTTTGGCATGTTGGTTCGGTCAAACCAAACCGTGCACACCCCTATTTCAAACCGAGACCTATCCCATCGTGATCGGAATGAGGCGAGAAAGGTGTTGAGAAAGCCAAAAAAATAAAAAATCAAGCCAGGCAATGGCCGACGACGATTGGATCGTCAAGGAAGACTATCGAAAAATGGCGCGTCATGAACGCGCCATGTGCGTGGCTAAGGGCATGGAGGCACGCTAGAGGAAAGGAAAAATAGAGGGGGAAAAAAAAAGAAGGAAGGAAGACAAAAATAAAAAGAAAAAGAAAATATAATAATAATAATATAGAATAAATAAGAAAAAATAAAGAAAATAGAAAAAAAATTCAAAAAAATTATGCAATATTAGGAAATTAAGTTGTATTGATTTTCTTGAAATTTTGAAATTTTGGTATGAAAAAAATATTTGAACACATGTTTCAAGATTAAGGCACGCATATCGAGAAAACTCAAAAAGTAATAATCAATGTGAGTGGTCCTGCCAAAATCCTTCTAAGGTCTCATTTTTGCATAAGTCTTTAACGAGGTTGGCTATATTTTTCTTGCATCATATTAACCCCTTATGCACATATGACGTGGTCTCAAAAAACGTGCAATTTTCAACTCAGCATGATGATTTGCATCTTCATACTTGTGACATATCCTAATTGGTCATTATGGGGCAGGGATTTGACCTAGGGGCATGGGGACCATGTCACCCCACGGGTGTTTGTCAGAATGTCTATAGAAATATCTCGTGCTGGGGATGAATTTCTCCAAAGATATTTGCAGGATAATTACTTGGGGTTTTGTGTCGAGATTGATGTTTTGTCAAAGATTGCCCTAGGTCGACAGTTGCATCATGTCACCTGTACCATGCATTTACGAAGTTTTTTTCTTTATACCCTTATTTAAAAGTTTCATCTTCTAATCTAGATTATATCTCTAAAATATTCAACGTTCAGGTTAATTAAGCAATGGGAAGACCAAGGATATAGCCAAGTTTTAATGTGTATTTTGTGAAGAATTGAACTCTACCTTATTAGAGCCCTACCATCTCATTTTTAGGATGTCGAGAAAGATCAGATGGCTTGTAAGATAATTTTGTAATTAGAAGTTACGATAGCCTCTCAAGATTCGATATTGTACCCGAACTATTTATGATTGACTGATGTGATTCCTATAAATTATGATTTATGAAGCAAGTCATATACCCTCTGTCTGTCAACTGGAAATGATGATTGTTACGGTTCCTGAGAAGTATATATATAGGTGGATGAGTGGTAGGGTGGAGTTAAATTTGTTCTGAAGTAAGTAGTTTATGTTTATTGTGTTCCTCCCCTCATTGCAATTTTTTTCATTCTTAAAAGTGGATATGTTACCTACAGACTTCAGCATTGGGTTGGACTTGCTAGAATTGCTAGATATCAATTGAATGAATGCCTCATATTGTTCATCAATTAACATGTTACTAGCATGGGTGCTTAAAGTTCCAGTCACTATTATTTGTTGGGTAGTCACAATATTATTTGTTGGGTTTACACAAGTTTGACCTACAAACTTTGACACCTCCTTGGCCTTTGCCCCTACCGTAGCCATCAGAGGAATTCCACTACCTAGCGAGCTCATGGTATTGATCCCGATTACCCAACCTTTGGGCAGTAATTATATATTGGTCAAGTGGACTGCTTGGTCTAGCCGTAATTTGGTTGACTATTAAGAGTTTATATACAACACTAAATATCTCTAATTTATGAGAATTTACAAGAGACGAATATACAACTTGGAAATTAAATATTGAGACCAATTTAAAAATTATTGTTGCATTGTTGTCTCGAGTATAGCAAATAGAAGCAATTTTACTATGCGTCTAAAATGGGGTTATAGTCAGTGGCCTTACGTACTTAGATAATTTAGATTTAAGTTGGGAGAGAAAACCATTAATTCTAATGCCCAATTAGTCTAGGCTGAGATCTAGTCCAAAGGGTTTTCTCCACTAAAATAAGTATTTTCTAACTCTCTTTGTTTAACCTAGAATCGAGAAAAGTTTGTTGGGTGACTGTCATTCAAATTTGGATTAGGTTCTTTAAAAAATGGAAATTAGGGTGAAGAGACAAAATATGCAACACCAATCTTTCTTGGGTTCGATCCCCATTATTGAGCTCAACTAGCAAATTTTTATTGAGCTCAACTAGCAAATTTTCCAAAACTTCACTCATCAATCCCCTCAAATAATCAACAGCCCAAGAAAAAAAAAAAGAAAACAAAGTTAGCACGTTAAACCAATGAATCGTCGGATTAAGTTGGGACAACCATGAATGCATGGCACTCACGTCTTTCCCAGGCATATCTTAGCAAAAACCAGAAGCTCACAAAAATCCAAGACCTTTCTAAAATCTCAAAGTCGTGTAGGGGCAGGGAGAGAGAGAGAGATGGTGATGTTTCCACATTAGCCTATGAGTTATTGAATGAACGGTAAAATTGACAAAATTTGACTATAAATCTATAGCTAAAGTAAAATTAAACATTTTGATACCTCAATAATCAAGAATGGAGTTTAGAGATACTATCGAGCTAAATGTTGCTTACCATTTTCAGTTGATGATATGCCCGACAAACCATCACTCTGGTGGAGCGGTACCTATTGCATTTCCAATACTGCACAAATTAAGCATGTTACATCTTTAATGTATAGTCCATATTGAAATTTCATGAAAACTATAAATTTAAGCCGTGTTTGTTAAGTATTGATTGAAAAATATGAAATATTAAAAATATTTCAAATAAAAGTATTTCTTATTGTGGTTGTTAAATATTTCTAACAAGTTTTTAGAAAAGAAAATAACAGAACTTGTTATTTTAAATTTTTGAAATAAATTTATCTCTTTTCTTTTAAAATGAGTTATTTTGAATTTTTAAAATAAGTTGTATTAACATAGCCCTTCTTAATCATTTTATCATACACTATCTTTAGACTAGATAGTTCATTTAACTAACGTAGTCCACGTCCAGCTATCAGCTATCATTTCCAAATCAAAGTATTAATCATGACCAATGACCATATTCTTACCACGGTCCCCTGATGGTGTCTCGGTTCGAGACGACCTCAAGACCGCTTTTTTATTTTTTAAATTAAAATTAAAATTTAAAAATTAATTGTTATTTTTTATTTTTTATTTTAATTGTTAATTTTTAATTTTTAAATTTTAATTCTTAATTTTTACTTTTTAATTTTTTTTAAATTAAAAATTAAAAATGGGGGGACCCCACAATGTATGGGGCGCGTCCCCCCACGCATCTCGGGTCGATATATTGATCTGGTTCATGTTACTCACCAATTTCTGGTGCTCCTCTTGAATCCATGTGTCCTAATAGTACTTCACCATTTGGTTCCTTCGATATAGAGTCGTCTGCAAAAATATGACATTTACGAAGTATTTATATTTTTGCTTTGTACGAACCATCATTCACAATATACAGAAAAAAAATGCCAAAAAAGAAAATTAATAAAAAAAAAAATCCTTGTTAATTTTTTAGATGGTCTGATGGATAGGAGTGATAATAAACAGAACCTGAGACGACATCATTCGTCTGAGAGTCTCCAACAATATCAGTCTCCCCTTCTTCTTCTTTCTTCATTTTGCTAATTGAGAGTCCGGTACTGCGGTCTGAAAGCAGAATACATAACCAAAAATCAACTGTAGAAATAATGTATCTAACATTTTCTTATTCCCTGTGTTAATAAACTTGAGAACAACCACTCGGCGAAGAGCATGAGCAATACCAAGAACAAGAAAAACAACAAGAACGAAAAGAAAATAAATACAACCCCACACAACACACGCACACAAGAGACAAGTCATATATGTTAAGAATTTTTCATTATGTGTGAAATATTAATTGAATCTTGTTTTTGAAAAAAAGTCAATTGAGATATAACTTAACAGCTAAGGCCCAAATAGATTATATACTATCATAATTGGAGAGGGAGTTGGTGCACTTTGATGGACTTAGGCCATTTGTATATATATGATTTGTGGAATAAGTGTAGACTTAATAAGATTTTATGATGGGTAAAACCTTATTAGCTTTATATATATATGGCTAGATTCACTTTTCTCTCTAATTAATCTATTACACTATTTTCTTTTCATTAATAAAAGATTAAGGCATAATAACATAGAAAAAGAGAAAAATCTAATCTGATGTAGTGAACTTGTGCTTGTCATTTCAATCAAGCTTTTCCATCTACACTTATGAATTATAAAGGTAATCTTCTATTGAATAATATTAGTTTTATATGATATGTGCATTTAATATATATATTGTGAAACATTTATTTATAACGAGTGGTATCAGAGTACACACATATTCATATTGGACCTGACTAGACATACTGTCAGTTTTCAATACATATATTGTAAATCTTTTCTATGCATTCTCCATGAACATATTCATATTGGACCTGACTACACATACTGTCAGTTTTCAATACATATATTGTAAATCTTTTCTATGCAATCTCCATGAACATATTCATAGTGGACCTGACTACACATACTGTCAGTTTTCAATACATATATTGTAAATCTTTTCTATGCAATCTCCATGAACTGAAGACTACTTCGCCTCTGCAACTCAACATATATATATATGCTGCTATGCAAGTCATATATATATCTGCCATATCCCATTTTTCTTCTCTAAGCTCTCTGCAACTAAACAAATATATACATATATACATATATTCTACAATCTGTTCGCTGTTACGGATATAAGAGAGAGAGAGAGATGATACCGCTGGGTCGATGGCGATGAACGGAGAAGGGAGAAGGCGGTGGCAGCGACGACCGTGGCGTCGCTCGTCGTCCCCGATGGCGCGCGTCTCTGGTTGCTGTTTTCGCCGTGTTCGCTGGGTTCGCCATGGCCGATCGATTCAAGCTTTCGCCCGTCGCCGGAAGCCATAGTCGCAGCCACCGTCTTCTGCCTGCTCTGGTCGCCCTCTCGCCGTCCGTCTATTAATGCCATGGCCGATCGAATGAGTTGCTTTTCTCAGCCATGGTGTTGGTTCGCAGTGGGCCGATTGAAGATGAGGATGGTGGCGGCGGCAGCGGAGCACAGAGAAGACATGAAGGGGAATCCTAGCTAAGGGAGGAAGAAGATACGTTTTTATAAGAGGGGTGTTGAGTTAGCAAAATCTGGGTCGGATCTGAACCGTCTGACCCGATCCGTTGAGATCCGTTAGAGGATCTGGATCAGCAGATCCAGGCCAATAATTTTCTCTTGGGCTTGGGCTTGGGCAATTCCTTTTGTCAAGTGGGCCAATTTTAATTCTTGGGCCTATTTTGTTATGGGCTCTAGTTTTATTATTTGGACCTATTTCATTAACTTAGCATGTCTATTGGGCTGAATATATATATATATTATGGATTTTATTTATTCAATTATTTAAACTATATTTTTGGTCATAAATTAAAACTTTATTTTTTAGCCTAAAATTAATAATTAAATGATAAATCCATTATTAAAAAAAGGGAAAATTTAAGATTTTAAATTTTAAATTTCTCTTAATTATTTTAGGATATTTATTGTCTGAATTGAGGTGCATAATTTTATATCCAAATGTGTTAATTGTGTATTTTAATTTAGAAGACATAATGTAAATGTGAAAATACATTGTTTCTTGAAACTTTTATCCCAAAGGAGATTGTTTCTAAATTACTTGTTTTCCATATTTGAAAATTTAACTTGTATATTATATTTTTTGTTCAAAGGTGATTCTATAATATGCATTTTAAATTCTTGTAAGAATAATGCCATTAAGGTTTAGGCTTATTCTTGTTTATCCTTTGCCCTTGATTTATTTATTTGAGAATTTAAGTTGTATATTATATTTTCTACCCAAAGGTGATTTTATGATGTACATCTTAAGTTCTTGTGAGAATAATGCTATAAAGATCTTAGGTTTATTTTTGTTTTTCTTTTGCCTATATTTAATTGCGATATTTCTTTTATTATAGGTGTTGGAATTGCATTTGAATTATTTGATTGGTTATTGCAAGTGCTAGAATTGCAATTGAATTATTTGATTGGGTATTGTTGTTAGCATAATTACTTGATTGGTTATTACAGGTGCTGGAATTGCATTTGAATTATTTGATTGGTTAGTGTTGTTAGCATAATTATTTGATTGGTTAATAGATTTCAATCATTTAACAATAGGTACCAAACCATGCACACCTCTATTTCAAATCGAGACCTATTCCTTCGTGATCGGAATAAGGAGGCGAGAAAGGTGTCGAGAAAGCCAAAAAAAAAAAAAAATCAAGCCAGGCAATGATCGACGACGACTGCATCGTTGGGGAATACAATTAAAAAATGGCACGTCATGCATGTGCCATGCATGTGGCTAAGGGGCGTGGGAGGCATGCAAGAGGAAGGGAAAATAGAAAAGAAAAAAAAAAGAAAAGGAGAAAGAAAGGGAAGGAAAGGGAAAAAAAAAAAAAAAAGAAGAAGAAAATAGAAAGAAAGAGAAAAAAATATGAAAAAATAGAGAAAATAGAAAAAAAAATTAAAAAATTATGGAATATTAAGAAATTAAGTTTTATTGATTTTCTCAAAATTTTGGTCAGAAAAAATATTTGAGCACGTGTTTCAAGATCAATGTATGTATACCGAGAAAGCTCTAAAACCAATCAAAGTAAGTCGTCTTACCAAAATCCTTCTAAGGTCTCATTTTTGCATAAGTCTTTAACGTGGTTTGGCTATGTTTTTCTTGCATCATGTTAACCCCCTTATGCATATTTGACATGTGATCTCGAAAAATGTGCAATTTTCAACTCGATCTGTGTCATGTTCTGATTAATCATTGCGGGGTGGGGATTTGACCTAGGGGCATGGCAGGATTTATCAAAGTTTGGATCACTTTTACATCAGTGCAAGAGTATTCTGGCCATTTGCCCTTTTTATTGTGTTAATTTTGTTTGGAGACGAGCAAACGAGATAGCTCAAACCTTAGCAAAAGCTTCACGTTTATATGCTAGTCCGTTTGTGTGGTATGAACCATCAACTTTTATTATTTCTTTGTTGAGCAAAATTTGTAATGAGCTTGATCATTAATATATGATGGATCTGTTTCTTCAAAAAATATATATATTTTTTATTTTATTTATTTAAACTGTTCGAGCAGTTCAGTCCAAAATCGAATTGCCACTTGAATAAACCGCAAACCATGCAATCTTATCAAACCATTTTAAACCGCTAAGCTTAAAAAATTGATCGATTTGGTCTGATCCGATTCAATTGGATCAATTTTCATGGTACACCGATTGTTTTAAACATCCTTAGGCAGTGGAGAAAGTTTGGGCAGATAGTGAATTTAGCAAAAACAGTCCATGGATCAAGAACCAATTGATTCACATATGACTGTTTAATGTTTGCTTCCAGCTCATCCTCATAGGCGGGCTTGGCTTGTATGATTAAGAGGTCTTTGCCATGCCTAGTGGCTCGAGTAACAAACTTGAGAAATTATTAATCCAAGTCGTGCCTAATCATGTCATGTCATCTTGTGTTCTTTTCGGAGAGTTTTCCTACAACACAGAAGTATTAAGAGTGTGTTTGCTAGTATTTAGATGGAAAGAAAAGTGTTTTTCAACTTACATGAAAAACAAAAACCATCTCCCCCTAGATGGAATTTTCCATAGAAAAGAGCAAAAAATAAGCTCTAATGGTTGTACTATGAAATTCAATTCCATGAAAAATGTAGTGTATCAAACACCCAAGATGGAATTCAATTCCTTAGATGGGACATTTTTCATGCATTTTCCATACTATCAAACACACCCTAATTGTACTGTGTAATAATATTTTTACGTGAAGGAAAAAATAGAAAATTAATTATATTAATAATCAATAAATTTTACATTTCATTACTTTTAATTATTAAATTTTAAAATATTATTTATTAATCACTAATATTTTAAATATATTACTATTTAATTACTTAACTTTAAAATAATAGCCATTAATTACTAATATTTCAAATATATTAATATAACAGCTATTATAGTTATAGATTTAAAATTAATGAGTAACAGCTAATATTTTATTTTTTATGATTAAAAATTAGTGATTAAATAATAATAATTTTAAAATATTAATGATTAATATGTAATTAACATATAATGACTAAGTAATAATAATTTTTAAAATATTAATGACTAATAAATAATATTTTAAAATTTAATAATTAAACTTCAATAATTATTAATGTAATTAAACTGACAAATAGACATACTTGAATGTGCGGAAGAGTTGCGTTCTACACAAATCTTTTACATTAGTCTTAATATTTAATGATAAAATGTTTGATAATGTTACACGGCCAATTTGGCCGATAACTTGGTTGACAATGGTGCTCTAATGACAAATTTACCCTCTACTTTAATTACAAATTTACCCTCAAATTAGCTAAAAAAATTGAAATCTTGCGCAAGACCTTCTTCATCACCTTCTCTCTCTCTCTGTACCTGCCCAGCATCTACTTCTTCCTCACCCACTCTCTATCTTTTCGACGTCATTCTGTACACTGGCGGCGACATCAAGAGGTCTGGCGAGCTCGGCAAGATGTTCGACATCTCTATCGCCGACCCCACCCAACATACGCTCAAGCCCTCACGCCCCTCCACCTCCTTTTCTCATCACAACAGCGGATCCATCAGATCCGGCTCCAACTCCGCCCAAGTGCGTGACCAGCGACTACGCCTCCTCCACCACCTACCGTTTGGCATCCCTTGGATCTCGTCTCTTTCGTCTTCATCATCGTCTCCTGACTTCATGGCTAGAGTTAGTTTCTAGGCTGGTTCTGTTTCACCGCCCGCTAATGGTGGTGCCAGGTAGTTTTGTTTCACCCATTTCCCTTTATCTTTGATATTTCTTAAGTACTAATAGCCTTGTGATTTGTTGCGTTGGTTGCCTGTATTTGATCTTCCTTATGCCCGCTAATAGTGGTTTTCTTATGCAGCGTTTCATCTTTCTCGCATTGTTCTTTGATGGGGAAATTCTTAGGATTACCTGGCTCCTCGTTCTCGGTCATATTTCAAATGGGTTTGACAAATTAACATACTTATAGCTTTTAACTATTTGATTATGGACCTCATAGGCTGATTAATTTTACATCTGATTTCAGTTTGCTATCTTTTCCCTATTTGTTTTTGGGTTTATATTAGATTTCCAACTGTTCTATGCGTAGTTGTTTTCTGTATTTTGACTTGCTCAAAGGAAGGCTGTTGCCCGGAGAGAACATATCCAATTTGTGGAAGTTGTTGATTGATACAATTTTGACTCATTTCATACTGATACAATTTCTTCCATGATTAGTATTTGTGTGTGAGTTTACATTCTTAGATGTGCAGATCCATTTGGTATTGATTTGCTTGAATAGAAAATTGAACTTGTAGATTTAATTTTTCATCAATTACATATTTACATTGCTGGAAAAACAACAACTGTGGTTGTTGCCGTGGTCACATGTACAAAGTTTTTTGTTGTTTGAGTGTCCTGTTCATGACTATTTGTGCCATGCTTATGCAATTGAACATCAAGTTCTATAAGTTTCTTTTCTTCTTGTTGATTTATTTCTACTTGTTGATTTATATATCTGTATCTGTCTTTGTTTTCCAATCGCACAAATTTTTTCCCTGTAGCTATGTGCAAAGCCCTGTTTTCTTAGTTCTCTATTGTATATATTGCATTTTGAGGAATTTGATTTCACAAATAAAATGCACATTTTGTTTTTTTTTCTCTTAGTTCTTTTTCTTTAGTCTTTGTTCTACTTGATACTTTGCATTGGAATATCAGAATGCAACCCATAATCTTTATCTTTTCTTTTTTTTTTAAAGAAAAAGAAGTGTAAGTAACTCAAAGAAACTAGTGTCAAATAGACCCTAAGAGTGACCTTACAAGAAGCATGTCATATATCTAATAATTGAGTTCATTTTTGTAATTTAGGTCAAGTATGAATATTCATATGTGCACTGATGAACAAAGAACCAATTCTTTCTTTTCATTTGTAAGGGATGGATGGGGGTTGGGGAGAAGGGATGACTTTGCTTGACAGTGCTGCAAATTCAAAATATTTTATGTACTTGCATTTACGTGTAATAGAAATGTTTGCTTTGCAGGTTATACACTCAGCCATAGCAAATGCAATACACAATCATGGGTTTGATCCGGATTGTGGCATATCAGGTGGTATAGCTGCCTGATCAAGTATTTGTAGTAGAGGGCAAAAACCTTGTGCATCAAGTAGAGGCTATTGTGATTTAAAGAGACTTGAGTGGAAAATGATACTGAAATCATTTCAATTTAGATGTATTTAATTAAGAGAATAGTTCTAGATTTGATACATGTTATACACCATTTTTTTATTGTATTAGTTTAACTGGTCAGTTAGAATGATTAATCAACCTGGCCTAGAATAATTTTCCAAGCAAGAAAATCATATTGATTGTTTATGTAGATGTTTCTAGCTATTAACTAATTTTGATGGTTGTGTCTTAATGTTAAAACATGAACATAATTTTTGATAATTTGGACAATATAAGTCAATAGATGTGTCAATTGAGAAACATCTTTAAAATTTCATGTGTTGCAGAAGAATGCAATGCAATGGTTGGAGGCTCCTTGACTAGGGCCTTGGTATCTACTGCCAGCAACAATAAGGGAGACAAGATTTTAGACTAACTCTATAATGTTCTAAACAGAATGTCCAAAAGAAAAAAAATGGTCTAATTTTCAACGAAGGGAACATATGGAGTTGAGTGATATATGAACAAGAAATTTTCAACAAATGCTCTCATTTAATCACTGAATTTTCCACGTTCAAGTATTGAATTTGTCTCCACTCAGTTCCTAAGATAAATTGAAAGTTCACCAAATATTATCATTTGTGATCAGACTTTTCAATACGTGCAAACATAAATCTGTCATTCGAAATGAAATCTCTATTTTGGTAAGTATAAAACTGTAAAATCTCATGTAGAGTAGTGACCTTAAATTCAACATCTCAGAAAACCCTGCTAATGAGTAAAAGTAGGATCAAATTGGCGTCGGTTACAGCAACTCAGCAACAGCTTACAGCTATAATTTTTGCAAAACACGAAACTGATAGCAGTAACTATGATAGATCCTCCCATGTTCATTGTCTTCGAATTTATACATAAAATACAAGCATGGTTAAGAGAAAAATTGAAACCCATAAATTTCTTAAAGGGGCATTTGGTAAAATGAGTAAGATAAGGTGGTATCAAGATAAGAATTGAATGCTTTCCGGACCAAGATATAGAATGGTCAAGATAAGGGCGGGAAGCATTCAAAGATTTCTATCAGACTGTTTGTTAAATTTTTTAAAATCCACTGGTGACTGTACTTTTTCTTTCCATGTGTTTGTTAATACATATGATAAGTACCAAGATAAATGTTTTTTTACCAAAATATCCCTATTACCAAATTTATGATTAAAATAGTATTTTATGATTAATATGAATTGTCAAAAAAATTAAGATTAAAATTAAAAATAATATTTTATTTTCTAAATTCATGTTCAAAAATAAATTTAAAAAGAGTTGAAAAGTATAAATCATAATTGTTAGAATTACAATAATTCCACCTAGATAATTAAAAATGCCAAAACATATTTTCATAATAGATAATAAAATATAAAATTAAATAAAATAATTTAAAAATGGATGAAAGGAATTATATTAGTTAATAAAATATATATAGAGACAGAAATTTAAATTTTAAAAATCGATGAAATGAATAATGTTATTTAAATTTTAAAAAGTGTCAAAACATATAATAATTTAAAAATATATTAAATAATATTAATTATAAGAGTTAAATAAATAAGTTTTTTTTAATAAATTTAAATCTTTAAAATGCATTAAATGACATTAACTATCTTACAAGGGGCAGATAAGTAATTGAGCCTTATCTTGAAATAGCCAGATAAATTTATTCTAGGAGGGAGGTCGGATAAATTTATCTTAAAAGGGGGAGATAAGAACTCATGTGAGACATTTTCGAGAAACGGTCAAATAAACTTAACAAACATATTGAAAAGACCAAACATCCAGAATGCTTCCCATATCTGACATTTTTCCCCTCTTATCTTGATTAACAAACAATCTAAACATAAAATACAATCACAGCATCTTGATTAACAAACAATCTAAACATAAAATACAATCACAACATTTTCTGCCATTTCTTTATACAACTTAGTTGCTTTAGTTTCAACCTTTGCTCTAACTTCATCTCTAACCAAAGTTGTTCAGCATGACTTAGAACCCCAATCCTGCCAAATGCCTCTCCCTGATCACCCATTCCATCACTTGTAAAAGGTTGTAGGTAGATAGTAAACCTCAGACTCAATCAAATGCTTATTCTTGTTTCTTCATCCTACTGACGTGAACTTATTCGTTATTAGAATGCTATTTCATGCTCAAATTATGCTTACTAAAATAACTATGAACATACAACATTTAAACATAATCTAATATAAAGATCATACTTAACGGATTGGCAGTGGCAATGAAATTAGTCGATACATTTCGGTACATTATAGCCTACGGTATTAATTCAATGGAGCAGTTGAAAAAAAATTGGATAGATAAGTTCAACATTCCCTGCATTTACCTAATTGTGCAATTGGCACAATTCTTTTCAACACATTTACAAACAGGTGGTGAACTTTGTGTAGCTATGGAAGGGAAGAGAAAATCTTTTCACCTCGAGTGCGCGTTTGTTCAGTCAAAGCTTTCGTAAACGGTTGATGGCGTGAAAGATGTTACCTGTGTGGACGGGAAAGTCATTGCCCATCCAACTCTAGAATGCAGCCCCAACAGGTTCTCCCTTGGAGAGCCTCTATATCCTCCAACATAAGCTCTTGGTCTCTTCTTCTCTCTCGTGACTAGAAACTAGACGCTTCTTCTCAAACAACTGATGAGGTGTCGGGTTATAGGAGGAGGATAAACACAAATGAATTTGGTTGGGAGAAGAAGAGAGGTCAAGTGTTGGACATTTTGGGCCAAAGAAGCTCCTAGAACACAGAAGGGCAACTGCTTTCATGCTTGACCATTACCAAACTCAATCATATGATCGTCGTCTTCACAAAGCGGATCAATCAGCAATGTGTTCCAGTACGAGGAGGATTAGATCGACTCAGCCTCAAGAGAGAGAAGGAGAGACCGAGGCCGGGAGGTGAAGGGGACGTCGCCAGAGCGTTGGAGGGGACGCCAGAGGACTACTGCTACTGCAAGAGGAGACGCCGAAAATCTCAAAGATCGAGGAGGCATCGGATTTTGGGGCAGGTGGATGGGTTCTTGCTTTAGTGCGGGCGAGTGAGGTGAAGGAAGAAGCTCAAATTTTTGGAGAAAGAGAGAGAGAGACAGAGAGGGGATTGGGAGAGGAAGAAGCACAGGAAGACGTTGTGGAGAAAGAGAGAGAAAAAGAAAGTGAGGAGGAAGCTCTGATTTTGGAGGGGGGAATATGTGGGTCTCTCAATTTGGGAAGGGATTCAAAATAATTGGCAGAGAATTGGCCTTCAATTTCTTGAGAGAATTTGGTTAAAATCTCGCAACTAATTAGATTGTCAACTGCATTAACAGCCAAATTGGCCATGTAGCATTATCCAAAAAAGTAACCTTCCTCCTTGATTCGTCATTTTAATAAATTCAGATATTTTAATAAATTCAGATATGATTATAGTTTACACATATATAGAATTGAACATTTATGACAATCTATGTAAATTTTATCTTTTAACAAATTAACATATTAATTTAAATCTTAATACTTTGTGTAAGACTCTAAATGTTTTACGTTCACTAGGCTATAATTAATATATTTTGGTGCATATAATGATGAATACACGTGACAAAAATCTATACTAGAATGGATGAAGCAATCTAGATTGGATAATGCTACATGGTCAATTTGGCCGACAACTTTGTTGACAACCCCAGTTTATCACGAGATTTTGAAGCCAAATTATCGAGATAATTTAGAGATGATATAATTTGAATCCCCGCCCACCCACTTATTAGTCTCTCTCTCTCTCTCTCGCTCTCTCTCTCTTTAGATCCAGATTGTTCCCCCCTCTCTCCGAAACTTTGTCTCTCCACTGTTGGCCCTTCATCGTTTGACGGAGCATCGCCTTGTCCAGCAGCCATCGGATCCTTATCTCGTCCTCTGTCGCGTCGTCTTGTCCAACAACCACTGAATCCCTATCGCCTTCTCCAGCAACCGCTAGCAACGAATCCCTATCGACTTCCCTCTCTCTCTCTCCACCTTCGGCGTGACGTCGTGGTGATGCCATCGGACATTAATGCTTTAGCAGGAGATGATGCTCAATCTTGCTGCTGCAATGTATTGGATTATAGGAGCACCATTGAGTTTAGTGATGATCTAGGGCGTGCCCATGGTGAAAATTGTCATGTTGTTGTTGTTGATGATGATGATGATGATATGAAGGAAGGTATTCACAATCTAGATGATGATGATGTCGATGATGTGGTACTGAGTAGGATTGCGAAGGCAGACGGGTAGGATAGGAAGTCCAAGGTTTGTGTTGATTGGGCCATGGCATTGAAGAATGAAATGGAAAATAGTAGACTTTTCTGGGAGGCCTGCTTGGCTTTTTAATTTAAACATGTATCTTCTCATTTAATTTGGTTTCATGAGTTTGTTTGTTTGTTTCCTAGAGTTGTGGATCAAACAAATAATCCACCTCTTGTTATTCTCTAGCAATTTTAATCCTTCCTCTTGTTAGCTACTTTTTAATCCTTCCTTTTCTTCTCCGAGCATAAGTTGCACAAAAGAATGGGAAAAGATCTGTATTGCCTTCTCTCCCTCCATTTTGAATGCAATTGTGGGTATTTTAGACACATTTTATGCTAGACATTGGCTACCTGATTCAACTCTTTTCTTTTCCTTTATCTAAGTTTGTAAACATTAATGATTTGTGACCTCTACAGCTAAATGTAAACATTAATGTTTTGTAAGCAAGATGGAACTTGTTTCTTGTCGACAACTTCATAGAGGATTGAGCTTTAATAAACAGTACGAAGTAACTTAGTGGGTGCTTCAATATCCTCTAATCATGAAGCATACAACTCTCTTTTTCAATTTGGACTCAAAGGTGAATGACATTTACGGCTTTGATGATTATGAATTCTTAAGATTTTCTTAAGGGATAGATGTCCAATTAGTCTATTAGATGTCATATTGTATAATTGAAAGATAATTAATTGAATTGTCTTGACTAGAGGAAAAAAATTAGTGGGCAAAAACTTGTTTGAAATCTGGGTTTTCTTAGCTGCTTGACCATGTAGAAATACAAACAAAAAATAGGCCATCTTTTTGAAAGAGTCCTAATAAATCCTTGAAGTAAGGATTTTTTAGCCAAACAACACAGAGACCAATTCCAATATGAATCTGTCAAATGTCAGATCTCCTAATCTAATTTACAGAAGCAACGAATGGATGGCTATGGAGATAAACCCAGAATCAACAAATGATGTGCCTACACAAATGAGTTTAAATGATAGTTTACTATTACAATTCCCCTAAAACTGAGCAAAGGAACTGGAAAAACATGTGGATCCACCGCTTTGTCCACCATCTCCACATCGTTGGTGCTGGATCGCTTTGATGGGTTCTGCAAGTCATCATCTCCAAGAACAATTACACTTGTTTGGGTATTTTCCTTATCGCTTAAGCTCAAAATAACAATAGGCAATGGCACTGGAAAAGCAGGATCCACCAATTTGTCTACCATCTTCACATCATAGGTGCTAGATCTTTTGGATGGGTTCTCGTCGAGAACAACCACGCTTGTCTCTGAATCTTTCTCATCACTTGAGATCAAAACAGAACTTCCAACTTTGCCTTCTCACATCCTCCTCGTGGCTGTTTTCTAGGTTTACTCGAAAAATTTCTTTTGCCTATGAAAAAAAAAAAGCCATTCAAAGAAAACCCACATAAAGAAGCTATAAACAAAGAATGATGAACTTCCAACTTTGCCTCCTAACGACATAAGACTTGCTAATTTCTAAACATCACTGTGAATGGCCATAGGAGAGGAGAAGCCGCGGGCAAAAATGAGAAGACCCATAGAGAGAGAGAGAGAAGATGGAGGCGTCTGTGTCAGTTGGTACGGCGGAGGCAAACAGCGATGGAGGCGGATGTAACGATGGCCAATGATGACCAGAAAGAGGGTAGCAAATGCGAGAGAGAGAGAAAGAGAGAGAGAGAGAGAGAGAAGCTGGGTGGTCAGAGAGAGTAGGTGAGGAAGATGAAGCTGGGCGGGGTATTAATTTTGAGTTGAAAAATTAAGGGTAAATTTGTAATTTAGAAAGATGATAGATATGTAATTTTAACTAGGATTGTCAACAAAATTGTCGGCCAAATTGGCCATCTAGCATTATCCATCTAGGCAAATCTCGACCATCTAGTCTAGGTTATAAAAAAATGGATAAAATATATAAAACCCCATCTTCTAGTTTTAATTACATCAAAATGCCCCATCTTGCACTTTTAATTTGTTACAGTTAACAAGCAACTGTTAATTGAAACTTAACTCTGTTAATATGATTGGCATATGTCTCTCATGTGCCACTGCTTTTAACTCCAAATCAACCTCAGTTGAATAAACAAAACCCATCCAAACTCAACCTGTCAATATGCTCCCTCCGCCACTTCCTCGTGCGATAAGAATCTTCATGATGAAGGAATTCGGCAGTAGGCACATCACCGGAAAAATGTTCGATGATCTGTTCATTCCAAGGTTGGCTGCCTGTAGTACGAGAAGTGAAGTTAGCGGATTTAGGGCTGGCTTGGTTTATGTGTTTTTGTGGTGAGTGGTGATGTAACCAGAAGGCGACTGTGGTTGGGGTATGATTGGCTAATGCATTAAGCTGCGTATTGTGTAAAAATATAACGTACAATGGATAGGCCAATTTTGTGGCTAGTTGGTTAAGAAGCCAGAAACTATAATTTTTTTTTTTTTTCAAACTATTTGTCCGCCATTGATGCCTCCTCCTCCTCCTCCTTATGGACCCTAAACCTAAGTTGGAGGTTTGTGTTATGTGTATCTGAATATCAGTAAAGTGGCGTTATTCAAATAAAGAAATGGGATTATTATTACTGATGATTTTTGGTGTGTGTGAAGACATTTGTATTAGATTAGTTTATGTACTTAGGTTCAATTTCTTGTATAAATCTGTTAGTAAAAAGTTCTTCCATTGTAATGTTTTTCCTCTTCTGTTTTATTTTTAGCCGGCCATTAAATTAATGGGTTTCCGGTCAGTTAGGGTAGTCAGTTGTAACTGCCTTGCCCGCCTTTATCCTTTATAAATAGAGGCTGGGAAAACTCGATCTTGTAAGGGTGAAATCTCGGGATATCTTGTAAGGGTGTGCGGGTGAGCTAGGCTGAGAGTTTTGTATTTCTCTTGGGGTGTTCTTCTCTTGGCAGTCTAGGGTTTTAGACTCGGGAAGAAGAGAAGACTTTTCTAGTTCATGTAATTGCTGTAAAGATTGTCAAGATAGTGGAGATTTCATAGGCCTAAGGCAGTCTGGATGTAGGTCTCATTTATGAGACTGAACCAGGATAAATTTTGTGTGTTTACTGCTATTTTTCTATTCCTAGTCTCTGTATTACTATCGGGTGATTGTGTGTGTTCTAATCAAGAGATATGGCAGTGAGATCTTGAGGGCTAGATTGCTGAGAGTGTGTGAGTGTGTGTCGGTCTTAAAAAGACTACAATTTGGTATTAGAGCTACAGGGATAAACTCCAGCAAATCTATCAAGATTTTTCAAGATTCTCAAGAAACCAGAATCAGTTCTGGTAGGCGATCATGGCACCCTCATCAGTCACTTGATATGATGTGGAGAAGTTTGACGGCAGCAACGATTTTGGTCTCTGGCGGATCAAAATGGAAGCCCTGCTGTGCAGTCTAGGGTTGGAAAAAGCAATCGAACAAGAGGTAACTACCGAGGGAAGCTCTGAAGGTAAGGATCGTAAAACCATATCTTTAGAGGATAAGGAAATAAACAAGAAAGCATACAGCATGCTTATCTTGAGTCTTGGAGACAAAGTTCTCCGAGAAGTTTCAAAATTAAAAACAGCCACTGAAATCTAGAAGAAATTGGAGTCTCTTTATTTAAAGAAGACTTTATCCAGTAGGCTGTATTTAAAGGCCAAATTCTTCACATATAAGATGCAAGAAAATCAGAAACTTCAAAAGCATCTAGATGAATTCAATAAGCTATGTCTTGACTTAGAGAATATAGGAGTAAACTATGAGGACGAAGATAGAGCCCTAGTTCTTCTTTATTCTCTGCCTAAGTCTTATGAAAACTTTGTAGACATCCTGCAACACGGTAGGGACAAACTATCATTAGAAGATGTAATAGGATCCCTAAACTCAAAGGAATTGAGAATAAAAATGGAAATAAAAACCACCCCCAGTGATGCCCTAACTATAAGGTCTAGGAGTACTAAAAAGGACTCAAAAGGAAAAAGGGGAAAGTCTAGATCAAAGTCTAGAAATGGAAAGGGTCCTATTAAGTGTTACTACTGCCAGGAGGAAGGGCATATCAAGAGATACTGCCCTAAAAGAAAGAAAGACATGGCTGAAAAGAAAACATCCGATGGTGGAGCAAACTTAGCTGACCTTGGATATGACAGTTCAGAGGCTTTGACTGTCACAGAAATAGCTGGAAGTAACAGTTGGGTGATGGATTCGGGTTGTTCATTTCACATAACCCCTAGGAGGCATTGGCTGCAAAATTATAGAGAAATTAATGGGGGTAAGGTCTTGCTGGGCAATGACCATGAGTGCAGGGTTATAGGAGTGGGAGATGTGAGGTTAAGGATGAATGATGGCTCGGTTTTGACTCTCTCAGCAGTTAGGCATGTGCCTGATCTCAAGAGGAACTTGGTTTCCCTTGGAGAATTAGACAGAAATGGCCTAAAATTCAAAGGAGAGACAGGAGCCATAACAGTGGCCAAAGGGTCACTGGTCTGCATGAAAGCAAAATTGCAAAATGGCATTTATATCCTGCAAGCCTCCACCTTAAATGGTGAGGCTGCAGCAGCAAGTAGCAAATCCCAAGATTTGGCTAAATTGTGGCATCTA
This sequence comes from Diospyros lotus, assembly GCF_014633365.1. Classification (NCBI taxonomy): domain Eukaryota; kingdom Viridiplantae; phylum Streptophyta; class Magnoliopsida; order Ericales; family Ebenaceae; genus Diospyros; species Diospyros lotus. Next base: position 791,180 of record NC_068338.1, read on the forward strand.
AGGATGTCACATATAAGTGAGTAAGGGCTCAAGGAGTTAGCTAAACAAGGGATCTTAGAAAATAACCAAGTCTCAGTTTTATCCAAATGTGAGTCTTGCATCTATGGAAAGGCAGCAAAACTTAGGTTTAATAAGACTTCCATCCACTCATCTAAGTCCACTTTAGATTACATACACTCGGATCTGTGGGGACCAGCCCAAACCCCAACCCATGGAGGATCTAGATACTTCCTTTCTATTATAGATGATTATTCTAGAATGTTGTGGGTTTATGTGCTAAAATCTAAAGATTAAACTTATGGGACCTTTAGAAACTGGAAGACAATGGTAGAAACTCAAATGGGCAAGAAAATTAAAACCATTAGGACAGATAATGGATTGGAATTCTGCAATAAGGAATTTAATGAAATGTGCAAAGAAAATGGCATAATTAGGCACCTAACAGCCCCTGGAAACCCCCAGCAAAACGGGGTGGCTGAGAGGATGAATCGGACAATATTAGAAAGGGTAAGATGCATGTTATTCCATGCACACCTTCCAAAAACTTTCTGGGGGGAAGCAGTTTCTACTGCAGCCCATATACTAAACAGAACCCCATCTAAAGCCATAGACTTGCAAACTCCCTATGAGAAATGGACAGGCCATAAGCCAAACCTTGCCCACCTTAGGGTGTTTGGGTGTTTAGCCTATGCTCATGTGAAGCAAGGCAAACTTGAACCTAGGGCTAGGAAATGTCTCCTTATAGGTTATCCAACTGGTGTGAAGGGATACAAACTATGGAACCTTGAACAAGAAGGACCTAGGACAATAATCTCTAGGGATGTAACTTTTGATGAGTCATCTACCATAAGTCTAAGCTCAAATGAAACCCAGAAGCATCTAGATGAGAAGAACGACTCTATGAAAGCAGACATTCAAGGTATAGAGCCTGAAATGAATGACACAGAACCTGAACCAGCTCTGGACCTAAATGATCAGGTTCAAGAGGAAGATCAGGGTGCTAAAACATCTCAATATGAGGAAGAAGAAGCTGACAGTGATGCTGATTCCAGCATTGGTGATCAACCAAATCCAAATAGGTATAGTGTGGCTAGAGATAGGCAACCTAGAGTCCACAGGCCACCCCTTAGGTTTGGTTACTCAGATTTAGTAGCCTATGCTTTATATAGTGCCTCCAAAATTTCTGATGAAGAGCCCCAGTCCTATGACCAAGCTATAGTTTCTAAGCATTCCCAAAAATGGATAGAAGCCATGAAATCAGAAATATCTTCTCTTATGAAAAATCAAACCTGGGAACTGGTAGAAAAACCGAAAGGGAAGAGGATTGTAAGCTGCAAATGGCTTTACAAAATAAAAGAAGGAGCGGATGTAAATTCTAAGCCTAGATTCAAAGCTAGGCTAGTTGCTAGAGGATTTACCCAAGTCCAAGGGGTTGATTACAATGAAGTTTTCTCCCCAGTTGTAAGGCATACATCAATTAGGGTTCTACTGGCCATCACTGCGCAACTAGACTTGAAATTGGAGCAGATGGATGTTACCACAGCTTTCCTACATGGAGAGTTGGAAGAAAAGATATATATGAACCAACCTAGAGGTTTTGAAGTCAAGGATAAGGTGGATGAAGGATCATGAACGAGGATCAAAAGCATGCAACGGAAGCGTTTTAAAAATAAAACGATCCTCGTATTGGTTAGAGTCTAGGAGACTTACTTTTTCGGCGGATTACCGGACGGAATGGAGCGATGGGTGCTTCTTCGTGTGGAGGAGACGACGGCTGCCCTGCTAGCCTTCGGCTCCGTCGCATCAGAACACAAACGCCCCCTTTCGATCTTCCGGAGTATAACTCGAACTCGTGGCCTCTCTTCGGTGAAGAAGAATGAAAAACGACTTAGGATTAAAAAACAACTAAAGAGAGATATATATAGGGAGAACCCTAGGGTTAAAAACCCTAGTGGGCCAAACCCTAATGGGCCAAATCTTTTAATTAATTTCCTAATTGGGTTAGCCCAATTAATTAATTAAAACCCTTATGAACTATTATTTTATTTTAGCCCAATGGACCATTCTAAATAAAATAATTCTCTCTTAATGTAATTCATCCAACAAGCCAAATGTATTAAAAATACATGAGTTACATCGAGCTACCCCGGGGACCAAAAGACAAATTATTCACGGCTACTAAAATGACCAAAATATCCCTGCTACCTAGTAGCTATATTTTGTCATTCTAAGTGTTCCAACTATCACCATATGGTAACACTGACCCCACGAATAATTTTGCATATGCCATGTCTTTGACCTACTAGTGTAATGACGAAAATACCCCTCTGTGTAACACCCATCATTTAGAAAGGAATAATGTACTAACACCTTTCTAAATGACTTCTACCATCCTTAGATCACTAGTCCAATAATCCGTGACTACTCGAATGTACTTGCTTATCATTGGGAGCTACCCAGAAGCACACACTCATAAGTCACGTTCCCAGGGCCCTGGATTATTCGATTATTCTTGGACAATCACAAGGGGGTGAATCACAGAAACTATCTTGTATTAGTCTGTCTTAGCTAATTAGAAACCATACTCCCAACTCAAAAGGATATTGATCTTTGATAGACCTCACCTACAATGAATCTAAGAATATAGCTCTAGGTTCACCAGACCACCAACTAATACTCAAGTATTAGAGTACTCGTCCACGTAGTAGCAGTGATAGACTAGCTCCATGATAATTAGTACTTTGTCATTAGCTTCTATCACAGGTCCACTCTACGCATTCCAAATGCGCTTGTACAATTAGAGTAAACGGACTGTTTACTGGCTAAGGCAAGCCATCCTCCATTAGGATCTATTGCACAATGATCTTATCATGATAGAATGCCCAGTTCTATCAAAAGATCAAGAGTTATATTTTCTTGCTTATTAAGTACCCATGATTCATGCCTAACTGTGAAGAACGACCCATCACATGAATCACTTACTTAATAGCATGGACACCTTTCCAACAATTAAATGCAAATAATATATGTGCCATAAACTGAATAAAAGAAACATCATTACCATAAATTAAACAAAACGTGTCTTTAGGGCATACATTTCCAACAGTGGAGAAAGTTTGTTTGCTCAAAAAGTCTCTCTATGGGCTCAAACAATCTCCTAGACAGTGGTATCGCCGATTTGATACTGTTATGATAAGCCAAGGATATTCAAGATGCTCCTATGATTGTTGTGTGTATCTTAAGCACATATCCCCTAGCATTTCAATATACCTACTACTCTATGTGGATGACATGCTTATTGCAAGTCAATCCCATAAAGAAATCCAGCATCTAAAGCAGAAATTAAAGGCTGAATTTGAAATGAAGGAGCTAGGTGAGGCTAGGAAGATTCTAGGGATGGAAATCTCTAGGGATAGGCAGCATAGAAAATTATTTCTATCTCAAAAATCATATATAGAAAAGTTGCTATCTAGGTTTGGTATGGCTGTTTCAAAACCAATAAGTGTGCCATTTGCCCCTCACTTCAAATTAACCTCAAAATAGTCCCCTAAAAATGAGGAGGAAAGGAGAGAAATGGAGAAGATTCCATACTCAAATGCTGTAGGCAGCCTGATGTATGGAATGGTTTGCACCCGGCCCGACCTAGCTCATGCAATGAGTGTAGTTAGCCGCTTCATGGCAAACCCAGGTAGATCCCATTGGATGGCTGTAAAATGGATGCTTAGATACCTAAGGGGCACCAGCAAAAATGTGTTGTCCTATGGTGGAGCCAAAATAGGAGAAAAACCTAGTATTCTAGGCTTCTCAGATGCAGATTACGCTGCAGACCTTGATAAACGTAGGTCCACAACCGGTTACATTTTTAAGTTGTGGAATTCCTCTATTAGTTGGAAGTCAAGCCTCCAACATGTGGTAGCTTTATCCACTACCGAGGCAGAATACATAGCTGTTGCTGATGCAATTAAAGAGGCTATATGGCTTAAGGGGCTAGTAGGAGAGCTTCTAGGTTTAGAGGTTAAAGTCACTTTGATGTGTGATAGTCAAAGTGCTATACATTTATCAAAGAACCAGGCTCACCATGAGAGGACAAAATACATAGACATTAGATATCATTTCATTAGGGATATCATTGAAAATAAACTTGTGAATCTAATCAAAGTTGCATGAGAATATAATGCTGCAGATATATTCACCAAAGCTGTTCCAGTTTCAAAGCTTCAGCAACATATCAAGCAGCTGGATCTTATTCCAGATCAGATTGAAGATGGAGCAGCTGTACAGGAAGCTAAAGTACAGAAAATCTAATCCAAATGGGTGGAGAATTGTGAAGACATTTGTGTTAGATTAGTTTATGTACTTAGGTTCAATTTCTTGTATAAATCTGTTAGTAAAAAGTTCTTCCATTGTAATGTTTTTCCTCTTCTGTTTTATTTTTAGCCGGCCATTAAATTAATGGGTTTCCGGTCAGTTAGGGTAGTCAGTTGTAACTGCCTTGCCCGCCTCTATCCTTTATAAATAGAGGCTGGGAAAACTCGGTCTTGTAAGGGTGAAATCTCGAGATATCTTGTAAGGGTGTGCAGGTGAGCTAGGCTGAGAGTTTTGTATTTCTCTTGGGGTGTTCTTCTCTTGGCAGTCTAGGGTTTTAGACTCGGGAAGAAGAGAAGACTTTTCTAGTTCATGTAATTGCTGTAAAGATTGTCAAGATAGTGGAGATTTCATAGGCCTAAGGCAGTCTGGATGTAGGTCTCATTTATGAGACTGAACCAGGATAAATTTTGTGTGTTTATTGCTATTTTTCTATTCCTAGTCTCTGTATTACTATCGGGTGATTGTGTGTGTTCTAATCAAGAGATATGGCAGTGAGATCTTGAGGGCTAGATTGCTGAGAGCGTGTGAGTGTGTGTCGGTCTTAAAAAGACTACAGTGTGTTCTCTTGGGCTGGATTTTATAGGTATCGTCCATAAAGGGGTGATGAAGAATCAAGATAAAGCTGCATCAATTAAAGACTTGAGGATGAATTCTTTGAAATTATCATATATGTCATATATATATATATATGTATATGCTCTCACATATTATCCTTCTAAGCAGACCTATAAACTAGTTTCACTTTCAATTCTTCAAACTTTATTTTCTAGGTGTTAACATCTCTGCAACACCGATTGTTAACATCCTCTGATCCCGATTGCAAACTTTATTTTCTTGTGACAAAATATTATATCACAAGAAGCCTAATTTTCACCTATTTAATTCCAAACTATGTTCATTTGAGGGGGAGTTAATTGAGAATCCTACTGTGTGTAGAAGACTCATTGGCCATCTCCTATACTTGACCATCTCTAAGGTAGATATCACATTTGTTGTGCACAAGCTTAGCTAGTCTATTTCCCAACCTAGACAGCCCCACTTAGATGCAACTCATTATCTTCTTCAATATTTGAAGCCATCTCCAGGTCAAGGGTTATTCCTTTTAGCATCTTTTTCCATTCCAGTTTGTACTTTTTTCTGATGTTGATTGGGGGGACTCATGTCTAGACTCAAGGAAATCTGTTATAGGCTTTTGTATTTTTTTAGGCGACTCCTTGGTGTCTTGGAGAGCAAAGAAGTAGAACACTTTCCAGATCCTCTGTTAAAGCTAAGTATCGGGTCCTTGCTTCCACTGTCAGTGAGATTATATAGATCACTCAGCTTCTCTTGAATTCTCGAGTCTCATCTCCTACTCCTGCTCTTCTACTTTTTGATAATCAAGCAGCTATACACATAGCTACTAATTCAGTTTTTCATGGGCGTACAAAGCACATCAATCTTGATTGTCTTTTTGTTCAAGACAAGCTTATAAGTGATGGTGTTCTTAAACTTCTCCCTATTAATAGTTAGCATCAACGCTGATGTCTTCACTAAGCCTCTACCACATTCTCGGTTGTTTCCATTATTAGCCAAGATGGTTATTCTTGATATACATGGTCCATCTTGAGGGAGATAGTAATAGGTGTTATTGATATATTTTCTTGTTTTGTATTTGTTGTTCTTTATACTGCACAGTTAGTTGGGTAAGAGGTTAGAATGTTATGTGGTTGTTAGTAACTAACAATTAGCAATTGGAAGAGTTAATTAGAGCAAAGTAGATATGTAGAATGTATTTAACTACTGCAAGCAGCAGCTTATTCTTTGATGAATGAGAATTAACGTACGTACAAGGTATTCTTTTCCCTCTCTTTGTCTCAATAATAAATATTTGATCACTTGAATTATACAAAATGAGGCACATGTAACCCTATTTAGGCTGGTTCATTTTAATACGGATGATTAGGATCACTAACGATCATGTAATTACTTTCAAGATTATTCTTTTGAGTAAGTAGTTGTCCATTTTAATATATAATTATTCACAACGCCCTTAGATTTTTTTCTTGTAATTTGAGTTAAAAGACCAAAATATTCTACTTAAAATTTAACTTATAATTTCCTGTAATTTGAGTTAACCAAACACCCTCAAATTAAGATAGTTAATGTGAATTGATGATAAAATTAACCCAAACTTTGACCAAATGGAAGCATGGCAACCATATTAATTAATCTACAAGAAGTCAGACATACGTAATGCTTGCGTAACATATGGATAATGCAAGTATATTTATTTTTGTTAAATTTGTTTGGAATCACTTGAAAATTGAAAAATTTATATACTTTTTACACTATGAACTTGTTTTACTATTTAATTTTTAAAAGTCTACACTCGATGTCTTAGTTTTTTTATTCTCTTTAACACTCTCTCTCTCTCTCTCTCTCTCTCTGCGCAATTTTTTTCTTCTTCCATTCTCTTAATCATCCCCACTTTTTTAATCCTACAACTTCACCAAACTAAGATATGGTTGCAAAGTAAGATGCCAAGTTGTTTTTCTTTTCATAACTTATAATTTAATTCTCTAAAGGTTTTTGCAACTTCGACATTGCCACCACCCCCTCTCTCTCTCTCCCTTATATTTTGATTCAATGACTTTTGAATAAAGAGAGTTGAGCGTTGAGCGACATCTCAATATATATTAAAGTAGCAAGGATCGTATATACAATTTTTCTCCAAAAAATTACCTTTAAAATTTGCATTAAATTTACATAAATTTTTCAATGCTATTAATTAATCAAAAATAAATATTTTATGTCATATATTCTCATCAATTAATTCCTCAATCAATCAAAAATAAGTATTATTTCTTATAAATATGAATAGACAACTTAAACTATTAATTAACTCATAAAAAATCGTTCATTTGCATAAAATCTTATCTTTTTTTATATAATATATCAAATAAATTATAATAGTTTACAAATATTTTTTCCTCCAAAAATTAATCTGCCAAATTATTTTTTGTTTCTAAAATTTGTATTAAATTTGCAAGGATTTTTCAATACTATTAATTAATCAAAAATAAATGTTTTTTGTTATATCATCTCATCAATCAATCAAAAATAAATATTATTTATGTGAAATATGAATAGACAACTTAAATTATTAATTAAATCATAGAAAATCCTTCATTCGTATAAAATCTTATCTCTAAATCTTATATATTCTATATAATATATTAAAGTATGATAGTCAGCCAAAATATTTTGTCAAGAGGTAATCAATAGTGAATTTTTTCCTTTAAAAACTTGCATCAAATCAAATGTAGTGATTAATTAATTATTAATTTTAATTTAATAACTATATTATAATCTTAAAAATATGATACATTGGGTTTTTCAATACTAATTAATATTTAAGGTATCACATTTTCAAGACTATGGAAGAAATCAAAATCCATATATCATATTTTCAATACTAATGCATGGATTTTTTTATACTAATTAGGATATAAGATATCATATTTTCAAGACTATGCAAGAAAATTAATGCATAATATAAGAAAAATATGTCAAAATCTATATTTTTAAAGTTTTGTTATCATTGCAAAAATTAAATTTTAAGATCAAAAATTAAAATTTTTAAGAGAATTTTTAATTAACATTGGAAAACTCCATGCTTCCTCACATTTAGGAGTTTTAATTTATATTTATATTTATTATAAATTTATAAATAAATATATAATATAATAAATAGTTTTACTTTAATAACTAATTAATCATTACCTTTAATTTAATGCAAGACTAATACATAAGTTTTTCAATACTAATTAAGATTTAAGATATCACATTTTCAAGCGTGCATTGGTTTGATCTTTCAAAATATTGATTTGTGATGAACAATTATGTTTTATATCTAATTTTATATTTAGATACAATAATATGAAATATAAGACTACAAGTCATAAGTACAAACTAAACTTAATATCAAATACTATTGTTGTAAATGTTATGGATGAAAGTTTTTTAATACAAAATTTTATTTTTAGGTTATTTGCTAATATTTTGAATATAGTTGAACTTAACGAACATGAATTATTTGATAAGCATAAAGTTGATTATACAATTATTTATACTTTTATAACTAATAATTTTTTTTATTATAGATATAATTAGAGACGTCATTGATAAAAAAAATGTTAAGTGTCAAGAATCTTGTGAAATGACAATCTACTTAATAAGTTAATTATTCTTTAACACATTGAATGACGGTATATTGAATTAAGAACGTTCTCTATTAGCACAAATAATTAATTAAACTTAAATTTTGATAAAAGATTGAGTATTAAAAGAAAAAAAAAACTATATTTATCGATTCTGTTATACTTATTTAAAATAACAAGTTTAATTTTTTATTTTAAATTTATAATTATATTTTAATTACATTTTTCGTGCATCGGCTTTAACACTAATTTCTTACATTATAATTTAATTCTCTAAAAGTTTCTACAGCTTCGACATTGTCAGTCTCTCTCTCTCTCTCTCTCTCATATTTGGACTACAACCTTATTAGTAATGATGTTTTGAAAAAAAAAAAAAAAAGAACTTGTGAAAGTTGTAACACCACGATGAAAATATATATATATGTGCAAATATGAAAATTTGGGGAAGAAAGGCAAATTGGAAGAGGGCTCTTGTGGGTTTCTTCTCTCTTAAATTTCAGCTCTCTTCCATCAATTTCCCAAGCAAGATTAAGCATCAATAATTCATAAGAAGGCAAGTTCTTTGATTCTCTTTCTTTTTTCTTGCAAGATCTCTTTTTCCCTCTTATATTTTGAGCCAATAGTCTTCCTCTTATGTTTATCTTTAAGAGGTTAAGATATTTGATGACTTTCTAAGGTTAGGGGTCTTGGAGCTCTTGTAGAAGAGACAAAAGTAGCTTTTATGTATTCGGACCATTTTATGGAAAGGAGACTAACTTTCAAGCCCAAAAGCTTTAGCCCTAAAAAATGGTTCAAACTTGATTTCTATGCTTCCAAATCTTTAAAGAATTGTTTCTAAGACAAACTGTGGTTTGACTTACCCCATGATTTCTAAGGAATGGTGGTCATTTGTTAGAAGTAGGGCATGGCAAGTTTTGGCCCTTTGCAAGCTTTGTTTTTTTGTTTTCTCTTTTGGCTCATGAAGCTTGTAAACAAGTCGACTTTACCTAACCCTAAGTGACCCTTTAGCCAAAGATTTTGAGAATATGATTCAAGTCACCTCCTGATTATAATATTATCAAGGTGCAATGTCATTAAAGCCTAAGAGAGCTAGAAATGAATTGTTGGCCACATTAAGGAATGGAATCATAAATGGTCCTAATGAAGTTGAACTATGTATCAATTTAGCTAGATTTATATGTGATGTGTATGTGCACCATAAGCATGGGACTATGTTAGCATACGCATTTAAATAGATGTTATGCGTGATCTATGAGTACAGTTGGTATTTATGCACATGAATTGTTGTATAGGAGCATTTAATTATGCATTGCATAAGAATTATATTTTTCTTCATGAGTTAATGTGCGCAACGGATTATTCCGCGAGGTTTAGCTATGAGCCATGGCTTGCACCCGTTTGGTGACGACCACAGGCAAGATTACTCTCTCTTAGTGACTACCAAAGGTTGAGCTAGACTTTGTTCCTGAGATAGTTATGTTTATAGTTGCTTTGGTTGCAGGTACTCAGCCTTCGGCCAATACGTATTTATTTATTGTATTTAATTATGACACAATATACATGAATAGTTATGCATGGGTGAGTGAGTGGTTGTAGCTAGTGCCTTCCAATATGTTGATCAACACTCACCACCTAGTTTTCCCTTTATCCATGAATTCCCCTATTATGTTTCAAAGTTTATGTTTGTTGAGCCTTGCGGCGCTTACTTGTACTCCTCAGCATTCTAGGTAAAGGCAAATGGATAGCTGCCAAGGAGTCTAGCGGAGCAAAGATTAGTTATACGTTGTTGGGGGTGTCCTCAAAACCTAAAAGATTAGGGGTTCTTTTTGTGAAGTCCTTGTATACATTTTTCTTTTGAAAGGCCATACGTAATAGGTAAGTAAGGGACAAGAACTTTTGTTATGATGTTATTCATATCCCCCCTGTATGTTCTGGGGCTTTTGATGGATGATAAAAGAATATTATTCTGAGCTTGTTCCTTGGTTCTATATAGGTAAGTGAATAAATGTAAAATGTTAATCATCTCTATTAATGTCTGCCTTCGAGATGGCTCGGGGTGGGGTGTTACATTTTTTATAATCACATTTGTAGTGAAAAACATGTAAGAACATTATGGACAAAGCTTGAAACCTTATATGCTTCAAAAAGCGGTAACAATAAGTTCTTCTTGTTGAAAAAGATGATACAATTGAAATACAAATAAGGAAATTTAGTGGCCAATCATGTGAATGAATTTCAAGGGGTTATAAATCAACTATCTGATATGAGTGTCAAGTTTGATGATGAAGTTTTGGGACTTTAGTTGCTTGCTACACTACCAGATTCTTGGGAGACCTTTAGGGTTTCACTTACAAATTCTTCCCCCAATGGTGTTGTGTCCATGGAGTTAGTGAAGGATGGTGTTCTTAACGAGGAGATGAGAAGAAGATCTCAAGGCTCGTTAACACAATCTAAAGTCTTGTTCATTGAAAAGAGAGGGAGAGACAAGCATAAAGGTAAGAATGGAAGAGATAAAAGCTGAAACAAGTCCAGATCTAAATACAAGAATGTTGAGTGTCATCATTGTGGTAAGAAGGGCCATATTAAGAGGCATTGTTACCAATAGAGAAGAAAGAACAAGGCAAGTAATGAGAAGCAAGATAAGAAAGATCATAACAATAACAATCATGTTAACGCTACAACCACTAATGATGTTCTTATTGTTCATGATGATGATATGATCACTTTTACTAGTTATGAGACTAATTAGGTGATAGACAGTGGTGCTTCGCTTCATGTGACATCACAGAAGGACTTTTTTACATCTTATACTTCTGGTGAATTTGAGACATTGAAGATGGGTAATGAAGGGTTGGCTCGAATAGTTGGCATTGGCAATGTTTGCTTAGAAACAAGTAATGGAACAAGATTGATGCTCAGGGATGTTAGACATGCTCTAGACATGTGTTCAAATTTGATTTCAGTCGATAAGCTTGATGATGAAAGGTATTGTAATACCTTTAGTGATTGGAAAATGGAAGCTCATTAAAGGTTCCCTCATTGTGGCTCGAGGAAACAAATACTCTAATTTATATATGATGCAAGTATCTATATCTAAGGGAGCAATAAAAGTGGTAGAAAATGAAAATTCATTTGAACTATGGCACATAAGGCTTAGTCATACGAGTGAAAATGGCTTAATTGTTTGACAAGAAAGAAGTTGCTTCTTGAAACTACAACTAGAACGTTGAAGAGATGTGTTCATTGTTTGGTAGGAAAATAGAATAGAGCTTCATTTCATAATCATCCTCCCTTGAGAAAAGCTAATGTTCTTGAGTTAATGCATTCTGATGTTTGTGGTCCTTTAAAGGTAAGATCACTTGGTAGTGCACTTTATTTTTGTAACATTCATTGGCGATCATTCAAGGAAAGTGTGGGTCTATACTTTGAAAATGAAAGACCAAGTTTTTGATGTGTTTAAGTAATTTCATGCCTTAGTTGAAGACAAATAGGGAAGGAATTGAACTGTATTATAAGTGATAATGATGGTGAATACAAAGGCCAATTTGAAGAATAATATTGACAATAAGGTATCAGACACACGAAAAATCCACCTAAGACACCTCAGTTGAATGGCTTGGCTGAAAGAATAAATAGAACATTAGTTGAGAGGGTCAGATGTCTACTTGCAGAAGCAAAGCTACCCAAAACCATTTGGGTTGAAGCTTTATCCACAATGGTACATGTAATTAACCTATCGCCTAGTGTCTTTTTATAGGGTAATGTTTCAGACAAATTTTGGTTTGGTAAGGATATCACTTATAATCACTTGAGTGTTTTTGGTTGTAAGTTTTTGTGCATATTCCCAAGGAAGAGAGGTCTAAGTTAGATGCTAAAACTCGACAATGCATTTTTCTTAGCTAAAGATGTGTGGAATGGATTTTTTCACAGGAAGTTGAGTATGTTAGGGAGATTTCTCAAGTTAGACGTGTTGCATGTCGTTGTTATCTATATATGCCAATGCTCGTATGTCTTTCATGCATTTAGTAAACTGTATCATGCCATCACTTAGATGTTTTATCATCTAATCTGGGTTATACCCCTGGACACTACAAGAAAACCTGCGTTTAGAGACGGATTTTTGAGACGGATTTTTTTGTCTCAAATTAGAGACGGATTTAGAGACTAAATCATTTTGAGACGGATTTTTTTCGTCTCAAATTAGAGACGGATTTTGAGACGGAAAAAAATCCATCTCAAAATAGAGACGGATTTAGAGACGGAAATAAATCTATCTCAAATTTGAGACGGATTTTGAGATGGGAAAAATCCGTCTTAAATAGTTAAGACGGATTTTGAGACGGATTTATTTCAGTCTCTAATTACAGACGGATTTTTTTCCGTCTGTAAATCCGTTTGTAATTTGAGACGGAAATAAATATGGAAATAAATCCGTCTCAAAATCCGTCTCAAATTTGAGACGGATTTTGAGACGGATTTATTTTGTCTCAAATTTGAGACGATAAAAATCCGTCCCAAAAATCGCCTCAAATTTGAGACGAATTTTGAGACGGATTTATTTCCGTCTCAAAATCCGTCTCTAATTGGAAATTAAATATAATTATTTAATTTAAAGTCTATTGAAAGTTTATTTAAATATATAAATAATAAAATAAAAAAATTAATGAAAAGTATATTAGAAAATGTAAACTAAATATAAAATTTTATAAAACATATAAAACACACATTTTATATTATTAATTAGTAATATTAATAATATAAATACTACATTTTAATATTATAAAACCCTATAAATAAAATATATACTAAACATACACTACATTTTAAATTTGAAGGACGTACAATGAGGATTAAATTAAAAGTTAATCAATCTACAACTTAAGATGATTAAATAATTAAAAAAATTTAAATCAATTCAAAAAAATATGAAATAATAAAATTATAGATATGCAATAATAAATATATAAATATTAATTTTCTTAAAGGAATCAACAAAAAAAAAAATAGTGCTACCTATGCGACTCGTGTCACATTTAGTAGATGTTCAACTAACATTTATTCATATCTATTATATTCATCTCATGAATATAGGCATTTGACTCATTATGCTTTAAGATTAATATTTTATGCTAATTAAAAGAAATAGTCTATGTGTCAATTTATAATCGATTTATCATATTTTTTTTATGAGAAATCTAAGGATTGTTTATTTATTAAAGGATGTATGATAGGTTAAAGACATATTCAATTTAACTCCTAAAGATTTCGACAATGCCATTCACAGTAAGATTATGTACACCTTTAGTACAAGAATTTAGACTTATTCTGATAAACTAATTTGTCACAATAGGTATGAAAATTCTAACAACATACTTATTGTGACAAAATGACACTACAATAAAATAACAGTTTAGACACAGATTTTTTAGATGAAATTTTTTGAGACAAATTTAAAGATGGAAGAGACGAGAGAAAATCCTAATCTAAATAATAATAATAATAATAATAATAATAATAATAATAATAATATCTATATTAAAAAATAGATATATATATATATACATATATCTATATTAAAAATATATATATAAGACAGGAAGACCAAGTTGAATCCGAAAATGTTTTCAGTGTGAAAGTGAACTCGATGTACAAGTAGAAGTAGGTATGTCTTTCAGTTTCATCAGCATATTTTTTTTAATATATATTCATGATATATATATATATACACATATATGTGAGATTTGGTTGTTTAGGCAGAAGTTTAAACATAGGTATACAGAAATCCGATCATTGGATTTTGTTGATTTCTTGGTATATTTGTCGATGGGGGTAAGGGTGCCGAGTGCTTGCCTCTGATCGTAAAAAATGGTCGGCTACGGTGGCCGATGACAACTGACAGTGCAAACTCTTTCTTTAGAAGTTTGCGGGCTTATGTATGATTTATTTAATTATTTTATCCTTTTTATTTTGGTGAGTATGTTGGTAGAAGAATGATTGGTGTTGAAACTCAAAATACGAGCGTTTTTATAGAAATAATAGCTCTTGCAACACACTATGAAATTTACGTCGTAATTTAGATACTAACTCAAAATTAGATTCTTAGTTCATTCTAAAAGTAAAATAATTTATTATTGAACTATTATAAAGTATATTGACTAATTTGAAAACTATTCATTCAATAAGTGCACACTATGTTTAATATATTCATTCAATAATCAACTTAATTAGGATTTGAAAAATAAAATTGATATTTTTTTTATATATTTTGAATCTATATTAAGTACATATAAATTAAACTTCATTAAACAATTTGAGTCCCTAATATTATTTTTCTTATTTTTTTTATTTGTTATGTATTAAATTATTTTTTTGATATTTTTATTTAATATTTGTTTAAATACCAAAAAATATAAAAATGAAAAGTTAATTTTAGATTTATAATATATCAAACTTATTTATTAGAATTATTAGATTTATAATATAATTATAATTTTAAATAAATATTAATTTGATGCAATAATATTATTTTTCATAATTTAAATATTTTTATCCTCTATTATAATTTTAAATTATATTATTTTTATTAATTAAATAATAATTGGTTATATTTTAATAAATTATATTTTTATTTAATATTACATATTAAAAAATAATTAATATTAATTATTATTTTTAATTTTAATTTTATTTTTAAATTTTAATATTAAATTTTAAATATATTTCCCTCCTCCCCAAAAACCCTTCTCTTCCCCCCTTTCTTTCGCTCCCGAAAAACCTAAATTAATCGGCGCCTCTCTCTGGTTCTCCCTCATCTCTGGATCTCTCGCCCTCACCTCTCGCAGCTCTCCCTCGTCCCCGATCTCGCGGCTCGCCCTAGCCCTAGCTCTCGCCCTCGCTCTAGCTCTCGCAACTCGCCCTCGCCCTCGCCCTCCTCCTAGTCCTCGATCTAGCGGCTCGCCACGGCCCTAGCTCTCGCCCTCGCTCTAGCTCTCGCATCTCTCCCTCGCCCTCGCTCACTAGCTCGCCCTTGCCCTCCTCCTCGTCCTCGATCTCGCGGCTCACCCTAGCCCTAGCGCTCGCGCCTCGCTGTGTCTCTCTCACTCGCCCTCGCCCTCGCCCTCGCTTGCTCACTCTCAGTCGCTCTCGTCCTCGCTCGCATCTCAGTCGCTCCCGCCCTCGCCCTCGCTCGCTAGCATCTCAGTCGCTCTCGCCCTCATTCCCAAGCTACTGAAGTCGTAACCATCACCAGCCCGCCCCCATTCTCTCCATCGACACTGTTAAAACCTCCACCAGCTACTTCAGTCGAGGCGACCACTGTCATTTCGGAGAGGCTCTTCCAAATCTCTATTCTAAAGTTCTACCAAAGGCAGAAAATCAGTAAATCCAAGGTCAGAGCAAGTGAGTAATTCTTTTCTCTTTTCTTTTACTTAATTGAATTTTACCAATCTCGCCGATTTCATGCATTGATGGATTTTTTATTTTTATGATTTGAAACCCATGTGATTATTGCGGGTTCTTACACTGTGATGTCTCTGCATTTAATTTTTATGTGCGTCTGATTGATTTTGTTGCCAAAAAATGAGGTGTTGAACTTCCATTTGCTGGGTTTGGTGTGTAGATGTGGTGATTTGAGACATGTCTGTGCTTTGATTTTTTTGGTAAACAAAGGTATTTCTAAGGCTTTTCTTTTTATTTTAATTTTGAAACAACAAAAAACAAATACATAAAAAATCTCAACCAAGTGGCCTCAGTAATCAAATTGCACATCTTGCTGCTCATGCCAGATCTTCTCCTATTTTTGGCATCTCCCAACTTCCCTCTGACATTTAGATTCCTTGTAGAGCAGATGTTCAATTTTGCTTAGATACAGGATAGCTAGTTTTATGTTTTCCTCTGGCCTTGTTCTTCCTTACTGCAGCAAAAAAAGAAACAAGTGGGACCTTTATTTTTGTATGCTTGAAAGAAAATTCTGGAATTGAAGCATTTGACAATTCTATTATGATTGTTATTAATACAATTGCATAATTTTGTTTTTTGTTCTTGGAAGTTGCATAATATTGGTATCACTGTATAAGTCTTGAAGCCTTGATTTAGACCAACCATACTTGATTTTGATGGCTAAATTGGTTGAGTTCTAACTCTAAAATTAAAAATTTGATTATAATTTAATTGCATCGAGATCATATAAAAATTATATAGAACTTGTATTTAATTAGTCATAATATGATATATTATGATCTTGCATTTTCAATTGTTATTTGTGCGAATGATCTATCATTATGAACATGTTGGTAATTATCTGTAAGATGAATTTTGTTGTGATTTTAAACAATCTTATAGGGGGTATAGTCCGGTTAGAGGGGAGACTCTGCTAGATTTTAAAAGGAAATTATATTAAATAAAGAATATAATTAATTAATTAATTTTCAGCAATTTAGTTAAATTTGTTAGAAATTAGCCTTAGGTTCCCATTCGGTGACCTCCTCGATGGAGCGAGGAGGTCACTGAATTGTCCAGTTGGACAGTCTGAAAATTTGATGTCATGTTGTGTGCCCGATGGATACGCATTAATTTACTCATGCATGATACGAAAATTCGGTAGCATCTCATGTTGTTCTCCAGTTGCATATAGGAATATGTTCTGATTTATGCGATTGACTCAAATTGAGTGTAACTCGTATGGATCAGCACATAATCCTTATCGTGCATTTGGAGAATTGCGTTGGGATGCTGCCGAAATTTCGTATCGTGAGTAAATGCGTCCGCTAGTGGTCATATCACGACTTATTTCCAGATGGGATAGGTCCCAACCTTCAAATTTTAAGGAGTTATAAGGAGTGGTTCAGTGGATAAAGATTAAAAAAAAACTCAGATAAAAAAACTTTTATAATTGTCTTTGTACATATATGGCTATGGGAATATTATATATATTAGTCATAGGGGTTGAGAGTTTTGATGTGCGCTAAGAATTGATGTGAATCTATTGCAGATCATGGACGTACGTGAGCAGCGAGCATGGATGTATAATAGAGTGGCACCTAATCATCGAGGGATAACAAATGAGTTCATATGCGGAGTTGAGAGCTTCATACATTATGTATGTGCTCGACCACAGTTCACACGGGACGATGAGACCTTAAGGTGTCCGTGTGTTAAGTGTCAATGTAGAAAATTTCTAAGTGTGGATGATGTGAAGTTGCATCTTTATCAGAAGGGATTCATGGCCCATTACTATTACTGGACATGCCATGGGGAAGATGAGCCTCCCATGGAATCCCAGGTCCGAACGAATGCTGGTGCATATAATGAAGCACAAGGGGTTTACGAGGATAATCCAAATCCATATGATGCAATGGTGATGGATGGTGCAGGTCCTTCTGTTAGGGCACATACGTTGGAAAACGAAGAAGAAGAGCCCAATGTAGATGCGCAAGACTTCTATGAAATGTTGGATAATGCAAGAACACCAATATATGATGGTTGCACTACTCACACCGAACTTTCTACAGCGATGAGGATGCTTAGTATTAAGGCTGATTTCAACTTACCTGAGCAATGCTATAATGCTTGGGTGCAACTAATAAATGAGTTGATGCCCGAAGGCAACCGGATGCCCAACGACTTTTACAAGACAAAGAAGATGGTTTCTAAGCTGGGCCTTGGGTTCCAAAAGATTGATTGTTGTGTTAATATGTGTATGCTTTATTTTAAATATGATACAAATGCAACCGAGTGCAAGTTTTGTCATGCCCCACGATATACAAGCCGCAAGGTAGGTCCTGGGAGGCTAAAGGATGTTCCAATTAAACGGATGTGGTATTTACCTATAACACCTAGGCTCCAGAGGCTTTACGTGTCGAAGACAACAACTGGGGAGATGAGATGGCACTATGAAAACCCACGGGAGCCTGGTGTGTTATCCCACCCATCTGATGGAGAAGCATGGAAGCACTTCGATAATGTGCATCCTGATTTTGCTTGTGAACCACGCAATATCAGGCTTGGGCTATGTGCTGATGGCTTCACACCGTATGGTCAATTTGGGAAAACCTATTCATGTTGGCCTGTGATTGTCACTCCTTATAATCTTCCTCCATGGATGTGCATGCGACAAGAGTATTTGTTTCTTACAATAATCATCCCTGGTCCTCACAATCCGAAATCCAAAATAGATGTGTTCCTACAACCTCTCATAGATGAGTTGAAAATGTTATGGGATATTGGCGTGCCGACATATGATATTTCACTAAAACAAAACTTTCAAATAAGGGTTGCACTGATGTGGACTATTAATGACTTCCCAGCCTATGGTATGCTATCAGGTTGGATGACTGCAGGCAAGTTAGCATGCCCGTATTGCATGGAGAATTCAAAAGCATTCACGCTGAAGCATGGTCGAAAGACATCCTTTTTTGATTGTCATCGAATGTTTTTACCCATGAATCACCCATTTCGAAGGAACCGAGATGTTTTTGTTAAGAATAAGATTGAGAAGGGTGGGCCCCCACCATGATTGAGCGGTGATGGAATATGGGGTCGAGTTTGGGCATTGCCAGAAATAACTGAAACAGGTCCAATTCGCACGCAAGGCTACGGGGTAGACCACAATTGGACAAGGAAAAGTATTTTTTGGGAGTTGCCATATTGGAAAACAAATCTCATTCGCCATAATTTGGATGTAATGCATATTGAAAAGAACGTATTTGATAATGTTTTTAACACCGTGATGGATGTGAAGGGCAAAACAAAGGACAACATTAAGGCTAGGATGGACATAAAAGAGTATTGTCGACGTAGAGAACTTTAAACATGGCTCCAATATTTATATTTATAGGGATTAACACAAAAGAGTGCAAAAAGTTTTGAAAGTATAAAATAGCAGTTTGTTTAAAATAAATTAAATATGTTAAAAGTAATAAGATTGATTAGGAGGGTTTTTACAAGTGTGTACAGCTTATGTGGATATTGAACTCTTAGTTCGTTGCTTTATTATGCTAATATCAATTGCTATATTTTACACCCATCTCTAGATGAAAAAGTAGCAAATAGGAGTAGAGCTACATTGTTATGGTGCAGAATTAAGTTTCCTGAAGCTAGTTTTTGAACATAATTAAACCAGATTGCATATGACTATTGAAATTACATGAAGACGAGGATAAGCTCTGTATTGACTTCTTGTAAGTTTTTAAATATACAGACTCAATACCCAGCATTTTTATCTTCATGTAACTTCAAATCCACTACTTTGGTTTGTTTTTTGTTTTGTGATTATAATGTTTTCCTTTTCACGTCCTTGCTGTGGATTGCTTATTACTAGTGTGGATTGCTCATTACTAGTGAAACTACATAGACTGGAGAGATTGTAGGAGTATGGATTAGGATAGATTAATTTATTTTTTTATTTTGTTTAAATTTTGCTTTGCTTTACATTACAGAAGAGGTGGTATTGGGAGAGTGAATTGGAAAATCAATTAAGGATAAATTTTGAAAAGACAGCCTCTGATCGTTTGACTAACCTTTTGTTCCGTGTGAGGAGGGATTTGACAAAAAAACCATCTTGGATGTGTCCTGTTGTATTTGAAGCACTCAAGGAGTATTGGAATACTCCAGAATTTAAGAGCAAATCAGAAAAGGCAAAGAAAAATCGGTCCTCAGATATTGGTGGTAGTAAGCACACTTGTGGTTCCATCCCTATGTCTGAACATAAGAAGCGACTGGTAATTTTTAAACTTTTTTATTATTTTCATTTTACTTAATTAGTTAAGTATGGTTGCATTAACATTTTATTTTTTGCCTTTGCAGTCTAAGCTATTAGGTCGTCCACCTACGCAGGCCGAGTTATTCATTGCAACACATCAAAGAAAAGATAATTCAGGATTTGTTGACAGCAGGTCCGAGGAAACTTATGTAAGTATATAACAATACTTGTGTTTTATTATACTTAATTGACCTTTTGATAGTACAACTTATACCATTATATATATACTTGAAGGCTGACTTTCAGATGCGACAAGCATCATCACAATCATCAGCAGTTAGCCCGACAGAAGATAGTGACGCTGCTGGACAGCCCTTGCAGGTAGCCTTAGATGAGACATCATTATGGTTGGAGGTTGTAGGCGGGAAAAAGAAGGGTCGTGTGTATGGCATGGGATCTGAAGCACATGTCATCCCTGGTTCTTATCATGTGTTGTCGCCACCGCCACCGCCTCCACAATCATCAATTTCACTCGCTGACCAAATTCAACAAGCTGTTAGCTGCGCTATTAACACAGCTATAGAACCATTTAATCATCGTTTGTCAGCTATAGAAGAAAGGTTTCATAACCCTTCTTCATCGTCGCCGCCCTCGGATCATTAGGAGGATCTATCATTGCCATGGATATATATTACATTGTATTATTTTTAATGTTCATGGACGATGTGTTTGACTAATATTGTATGAATTTCTTGTATGAATTTAATATTATATGGATTTAATATTGTGTATATCAAGTTTATATATTTATGCATGATATATATTTTGTATATCAGGTTTATATTGTGTATATCAGGTTTATATATTTATGCATGATTTATATTTTGTATATCAGGTTTTTTTATTTTTTTGTAGGAATAATAATTATTTTTTAATTAAATTTAGAATTTGAGATGGATTTAGAGACGGAGAAGAATCCGTCTCAAATCATCGCCCAATCAGCCTCAAATTCTGTCTCTAAATCCGTCTCTAATTCCGTCTCGAAATCCGTCTCTAATTCCGTCTCTAAAAGAGATAGAATCCGTCTCCAAATCCGTCTTTAATTCCGTCTCAAACAGAGACGAAAAATTTCCGTCTCAAAATCCGTCTCTATAACCGTCTCTAAATCCGTCTGAAATTTACCGACGGAGTTTTGCGACGGTCTAAATCCGTCTCTAATCCGTCTCAAATTCGTCTCTAAATCCGTCTCTAATATAGATAGAATCCATCTCCAAATCCATCTTTAATTCCGTCTCAAACAGAGACGGAACATTTCCGTCTCAAAATCTGTCTCTATAACCGTCTCTAAATCCATCTCAAATGGAGACGAAAAATTTCCGTCTCAAAATCCGTCTTAAATCCGTCTGAAATTTACCGACGGGAGTTTTTGCGACGGTCAAAATCCGTCTCTAAATCCGTCTCAAACTAGAATTCCGTCTCTAAATCCGTCTCAAATTGACTGTTTTCTTGTAGTGGGAACATTCAACGTTCTAGCCAGGGACTGCTGCGAGGGCGAGGATGTGGCTAGTTGAGGGCCAATGGTGTTTAATATGATAGTCATTGTATCATTTTGGAGGCGTTAGTATTTACTTTGGTATATGTATGAACGGTTGTAAGATAATGTAGTTATCATTTGGTAGTTTTGTAACCCGTATTTCGATGTGGGAACACTTTGTATGAAACTCGTGGTAGGCCACGATATTTTGATGTTAATTAATCCGTTGCATTATACTATGTTTCGTTTAGTTTAAGATTATCGATCTTGTTAGTTAAATTGGCAAGACTGGGGTTCTCGGGATTTTTATCTGCATGTGAAGATTGTTCTTGAAATCACCGTGCGTGATGAACTTGGAAGAAAAAAAGATTCCCGAGAATTGTCTTATAGTGACGTGCCCTTATAAGGCGGGGTGTTACAGTACTTGACGAACAAGAGTAGATAAAGCAACCGACCCCACGGTGGGCCCCAAATGATGATACTGGACTGATCATCGAGGTTTGCCTCGAACCAAGTACCTGTAAGAATGGGGCTTTAATCCCCCGGGAAGACTTCGACGCTCAAGTCAATAGAGAAAAATACCCGAAATGGAAAGTCAGTCCGTAGTCAGATGCCCATACCTGTAGAAATTGACCTCTATTTATAGATGGCGTAAAGCTTACTCCAAAGAGATAAGATAACCTTTGAAAGATGATGTTGGAGAGAATCTCGGTTGACCGGGTCTCTCTCGTTCAAATCAAATTTGGGATAGAGATCCTGATGGAGATTCGGAGGACATGTGGCGCTTCCTAAGATAGACATGTGGCAGTCGCGTACTAGCACACGCGTCCCTTGGTTGGTAGTCTCTGGGGGTAGTAGAGTAAATTCGCCCTTAGTAAAATATCCCCTCACTAATATATATCATGATAACATATTTTATATTTAATTAATACGCTTATACACATAGAAATTATACATTTTAACATATATACATAATCGTTATATTACAATTAAAATCAATAATAATAACATACTAAAATGTTAAATTGAAACATGTATGTATATCATATAAATTATTAATATAACACACATATATATCATATATACATAAATCAACAATAATAATATGAATCATAACATCAAAGGTGAATAACATATATACATACTAACTAACATAAATAATATTAATGAATCAAATTATTATATCATATCAATATTATAACATATGTAAAATCAAAATGTTGGAATGTACACACATAAAATAATATTTTACATACTAAAAATTTTTTTCTTAATTTTTTTTTAGGGCATTACAGTTGAGGTCAGCTTGGCGGACTTAATTCTTATTAAGTCCACCAGGCCACTGGATCTACACTTTCAATCAATTTAATACACGTAACGTTATGTAATTCCTGCAGGTCTTGCTCTCGTGTAGTGTAAATAACCAACACTAGATCCTCATAAAGATCTACTTGAAAGAGATGAAAATTTTCATTTACAACTCTATGGCACAGTCTGAGGAGAGTAGGGCGTCCAGGCTTGAGTTCATGAAGCCATTTCAGAGCCTCCTACCTTTGCTCCTATTGCGGAGTGTATATTACAAGAATAAATTTGCACCTGAGCCCAAATACAAAGAATGGGAGTTGGAGAATATTAATTCGAGTAATGTGAACATTCCATAACAATCGGACAGGTACTGTAACTTTTATTTTTTAATATTGAATTTTGTAACTTGAATACATTTTATGCTGTCATCTAGTAGTATGACATTGAATTTTTTTGATTTCTAATGCAGTAGTAGCTGCAGTTGTTACGTAATAAAATACATCGACGACATTTTGAGGCACAAAGAGGATTGCTGGGTGACTGATCAGTTGATGGATGATGCTTGTGCCCTCAGGAAGAAAATTGCATATTATTTGTATAGATATAGTAAAAATGTATTGAATGGTTGAGATTGTTGTATATATTATTTGTACGAATACAATAAAAGTCTTGGAAATTATAGGTCTTCAATAGTTGTGTGATTGTGTATGGTTTTTGTTTTTCATACAGAGGCAGGTTCAGTTATATGTTTGTACAGGTAAAGTTGTTAGTGTTGGCATGGCGCGACAGACTTAATGAAAGTTTACGTCCCCTGGGCAGACTTAATACACATTAAAGTCCGCCAAGTAGACTTAATAAAAATGTGTTTTTTTTTTTTGAAGTAAGAATTTAATAAAAAAGTTAACCACATTTAATATTAAAGTCTGTCGGGCAAACTTAATAATGTTTAAAGTTCGCCAGGCGGACTTCATATAGATTAGAGTCCGCCGAGAGGAATTATTACTTGGGTTCCTAATAATATGAAGTCCGGTTTGCAGACTTAATACACATTAAAGTCCGCCTGACGGAATTCATAAAAATGTTTTTTTTTTGAAGTAAGGATTTAATAAAAAAGTTAAGCACACTTAATATTAAAGTCTGCCAGGCTGACTTAATAATGTTTAAAGTCCGCCAGGCGAACTTAATATATATTAAAATTCGCCCGACTGACTTAACATATATTAAAGTTCGCCCGATGGACTCAGTAGTTATTAAAGTCAGTGATGGACTTAATAAAAATGTTTATTATATTTTTTTAAAGGAAGAATTTAATAAAAAAGTTAAGCACACTTAATATTAAAGTCTACCAGGCGGACTTAATAATGTTTCAAGTTCGTCGGGCGGACTTCATATACATTAGAGTCTACCGAGTGGGATTATTACTTAGGCACTTAATAATATAAAATCTGGTTGGCGGACTTAATAAATGTTAAACGTTTGCCGGGAGGACTTATTTGGGTAGACTTAATAACATGTCATACAGAGAAATTGTAGGAGATTTACAAGCAAAATTGACACAAACAACATTCAATGGTCCATGGGCACTCTGTGAGCAAACAATATAAATCATTTACAAGCATAATTGACAATTTTTTGACACAACATTCAATGCTTCAATACAAGAAAAATTGACACAAACTATTCAATGCTTAATGATACTGCCACAAAATATTACAAACACAAACAATGCTTCTCAAAACAAACAAAAACAATGCTTCAAGAATCTGGTGGGTAGTCCTCGTGTTGTCGATGGGGCGGGTACATTGGGGTAAAGAACTGAGCCATTCCAAAGGTAGGCACCATTGGCACTCCATAAACATTCATATTTTGATAGTGAGCAGCCTGTAGCCGAGATTGTGCAAAATTTAACAATAATTACAACACATTTACCATCAATTGATTATATTATAACCATAGTTTTACCCAAATACTTATCATCAATTGATGTGAGTAGGAGCTTGGTGTATATTCCTGATACTATGCATCTTGTGACACCATTTGATTGAATGGTTGAGCTTCTTGAACAATATTTTGACCCAGGGCCTTGACTACTTTTGATTTTGAAGATCCCACCTAGACAGTAGCCCATTATAATCATATTTAAGGTAAGCTAAAAAAAAAAATACCTTCGCTTTTTTGGTACTTGTTTCCAATGGGCCTTTCTTCCAAAACTTCATAGGGGCTCCTTTTATTTGTGAGCATCTTGGATAAAATATTTTCCCGCTTGAAGCTATTGTTGCTTCTCCAAAATCAGGGATTTGTTCTTGCAACACATGTATATCACCACCACCACAACTCGACTTCACATTGGATATGGTCAATGCAGGCATTTGATATTGGATCCACTCTTTAGTTACCCAGAATTGTTCTTCGTTGTCTGATATCAAATCTACTAACTTGGAAAAGTCACTGCACAGTTCCTCATATCTTAACTGGCTAGGCGTACAAATCCATCCATTGTAGTTGATCTTGACCCTCATGTAGGATCTATTGACATCTCTCCTCCATCATCATAGGATATACCTGGTAGGAATTGACCTGACACCATTTTGGATCAATATTGTTATAGCATGTCGGCAAATTATTCCTCTAAACTCGAACATGTGGCAGCTGCAAACAATATCAAATTTATCTTTCTGAAAAAGGACTAAATGTTTTTTTCAATGACTCTTTCATCAAGTATGATATCTTCTTGAACCTGATAGCTCATACCCAATGGTCCCTCTCTAGTGGACATAATCGTGTAGTACATCTTCCCAGTGAATTCTTCCTAAAACTTCTTGAATTTTACAATTGTGTACACTTTTTGAAATTGTTTCTCCATAGGATACTTTGATACACATGGGACCATATGAGAAAATGACTTAGCATCAGCTTGAAACTCTTTTTCAACCTTAAACCTCATTGCCCGCTCATATTGTTCAATGAACTACTTCAATGAGGTTTTCCAATGTACATATCCATCAAAGAATGCATTGATATCCTCACTTCGTTGTGTAGTTGACATCTTTGCCTAAAAACTAGTTTTCAAGAATCATAGGACCCACTGGTCTCTTTCTCTATAAAGTCCGGACAACCAGTTGTTGTCATGAAGTGTATATTTCTCAATCATAGAATTTCAAGCATGCTCGAATTCTCCAGGACTTTGTGAATCATACGCATTATCATGTATAGCTGAAAGAATATAAGCCTTATAACTGTGGGCCCCAAATTTTTTAGGTAATTTATTTAATATGTGCCACAAACACCATCTATGCTTCGTGTTAGGGAAGATTATCTCAATAGCATTTTGCATGGCCTTATCTTGATCAGTGATTATTCCTACAGGGGCCTGACCTTCCCTACACTGAAGCCATGTACTAAATAGCCATAAGAAAGTCTTGGTGCCCTCATTGGAGATTATACCACATCCAAGCAATATCGACTACCCATGGTGATTCACACCAACGAATAGAGTAAATGACATGTCGTACCTATTGGTCAAATATGTAGTGTCAAATGTCACAACATCACTGAATTCCTTATATGATTCTCTACACCTACCATCAGCCCAAAAGACATTTCTCAGTTGATACTCCTCATCCAAATCAACACTAAAGTAAAAACCTAGATAAGAGGATTGCATTTTTGAAAAGTAAGCTTGAATAACTGTAGCATTGCCTTCCCCAAGCCTTAACCTTCTCACTTGGTCAATGTAATTCCTATAGTCCTTTTCCACAAAAGTCAGGTTCTCATATCCACCAACCTTAACAACAGCTAAATTATAACTTTTGTGTAATGGAATCCCAACTATATCATTCACTTCTAAGTTCTCATATCGATGCATTTTTGTCTGTTGCATTAATATAACCTAGATTTTGATGGACTAGTTTTATGGTTATACTCTAGATGGACCATCATTATTTTCCATTTTTCTAAAGCATCTGAGGATGTTGTCATCCTAGCTTTACAGCCCAATCTAATAGTTGGTTGAGGCTTCAAAGAGGTGCTAGCTTGACTATTTCTTTTCCCTTCTCGGCTACACGCATACCCAAAATATATGGATAAATTATATAAACACTCACCGAAGTTTGAAAATGTAACTAATAACTCACCGAACTTTAAATTGTTACTATTTACTCACTAAACTTTATTTAACGTTAATCATCTATCACCCGTTATAACTCCGTTTGACCTTGCAAATGGAAAACACTGACGTGATTAACAAAGTCTGAAGTGACTAACGAAAAATTCTTACGTGGCTAAAGAAGTTAACATACACTCACCGAACTTTTAAAAAAGTTACTACTTACTCATTAAACTTTGGAATAAATTTAACACTCACTCACTTAACTTTAAAAATATAACTACTTAGTTACTAAACTTTGAATTGTTACTACTTGTTTGTTAAATTTTACCTAACGACAACCATCCATCGCCCGTTACATTACCGTCTAATTTAAAACATATTAAAAGTTTCTTGTATCCATTTGAGATCGCTTGCTTCTCAAACCAAAAGCTTACAACTGAACCAATGATTCAAATTAAAAAGACTTTTAATGAAAACCAAAAGCTAAAAAAAGAAAAAGAAAAGAGAGATACACTCAAATCATTGGTTCATTTTTTATGAACTTTTGGTTTGTATTAGAAGCCTTTTTAATTTGAATCATTGGTTCAATTGTTAACTTTTGGTTTGAGAACCAGGTGATTTCAAATGGATATAAAAAACTTTTAATATGTTTTAAATCAAACAATAATGTAACGAGCGACATATGGTTTTCGTTGGGTAAAATTTAGCGAGCAAGTAGTAACAATTCAAAGTTTAGTGACTAAGTAGTTACATTTTTAAAGTTAAGTGAGTGAGTATTAAATTTATTCCAAAGTTTAGTGAGGAAGTAATAACATTTTTAAAAGTTCAGTGAGTGTATATTAACTTCTTTAGCCACGTAAGCATTTTTCATTAGCCACTTCAAATTCTGTTAGGCACATCAGCATTTTTCGTTTGCAAGGTCAAACGGAGTTATAACAGGTGATGGATGGTTAATTTTCAATAAAGTTCAGTAAGTAAATAGTAACAATTTAAAGTTTGATGAGTTATTTGTTACATTTGTAAAGTTCGGTGAGTGTTTATATAATTTACCCCAAAATATATTACCACCCCATCATCACCCTTCTTCAAATTCCTTCTTTTAACAGGAAAATCTGCATGGTATGCATATCTTTTGTAAAATTTAAAAACTTCATTCTCGTTATCAAACACCATTCCAACCTTAGGGACAAGCTCACCGTCATCATTTAATGCACCACACTCATTATGTTTGATAATTTCCTCGTTGTCAACTTAAGTTCCGTCATTCTCTTCGATTGATTCCGCAAACCATGTGGGTCTTCCTGTTTAAAGAAGGTACAATTATATCAGAATATAGTTTTGTTAAAAGAAGGAACAATATTCAACAACATTCTATTTTTCTTGTAAAATAAGGTAAGCAAGAAAAAACAAGAAAATAAAATACGGTATGCATAAAAATCTAAGTCCACTTGGCAGACTTGAATAATATTTAAATTTGGGGGCCTTGAATAACTGTTAAGTCTGCCTGGTAGACTTTAATATTATTTAAATTCATCGAGCGGACTTAACAGTTATTTAAGTCTGCCTTGGCGATCTTTAATATTTGTTAAGCGTGCCCGCCCGACCTTCATCACCAACAATGGTTTCCTACTACATTGAAAATGAAATCTGCAATAAAATATGAAAAACACAAAAGTTATACATACCTTTGTCACTCATTGGTGGTTTCCTACGTATTATTAACACTGCAATCTACAATAAAAACACACAAATACCATCCATCCACCAAATGTAATCACAATAGGAAAAAACTTATAGCAAAAATCGATCAAAGCAAAAATGGGTGAGGGGTGTGAGGAACAAGAAGAAAAAACCTATAGTAAAAATCGATCAAAGCAAAAAAGGACGAGGGTGTGAGGAACACATACTTGAGAGTGAGATCTGAGACCGAGAAAGGACAGATCGATGGCATTGTGCAAACACGTTTGACTAACCATAGATAGAGTCTAAACCGCTTAGAGATAGAGAGTTTCGCAAACAATGAGATAGAGAGCACTGGAGAGCGAGAGAGATAGAGGGTGGAGAAAGAGACAGGGTGGGGAGGCGGGAATATTTTTCATTTGGAAAAGTGAAGAGAAGGTGGGTTTGTATGTGAAGGGTATATAGGTAATTTGACATCAAGGGTAGATTTGTTATTTGGAGTGGATTGTCAACCAAATTATCACGGGAAATTCTATACACAGCCCAGTAATTGCTCCTTGTAGCCTCGGTAAATAAAAAAATTAAAAATTTAAATGAAAAGATAATTTTACCAAACCACCCACCATTGCCAACTTTTGTCGGCGGCCGCCATTAACACCAACTCCCACCCGTATCAACGCTATCGCTGGCAATCATCGATCCGAACACACACACATATGTATATTTATACACAAACACACACACACACACATACACACAAATGCACAGACCTATCTCTCTCTCTCTCTACGTGACGAACCAGGGGGCGCGATTGCCATCAACGAGAACTGCTGAGGGGAGTGGCGGCCGCGAGTTGTGGGTTCGGGAACCACAGGTTCCTTAAACCCAGGTTCCTAGAACCCATGGATCCCAAGTTCGTAGAACATTAAGAGTTGGGGAACCTGGGTTCCCCGAAGCCCTTCCCTTGTTGTTAGTAGCCTCGCCACCTTTCCCCGCACCAGTTCCTCGACCCTTTGATGGTTGCATGGCCAAGGTAGCCCCGTCATTGCCATTGATGGTGGCTGCCTCCCCTGTTGGCCACCCCTTTCTTTCTCTCTTCTCTCTTTGTAACACACACACATCCATGTATATACATATATATACACACACAGAGACACACACACCCAAACATATATATACACACACATACATATATATACACACATGAAGACACACACACCCATACCTATATATATACACACACATAACACACACGGGTGTGTGTGTTATAGAGAGAGAAGAAAGGAGAGATGTGGCCAGCAGGGGAGGCGGTCGGCATCAACGGCAACGGCGGGGCTGCCTTGGCCATGAAACCATCATGGGATCAAGGAACTGGCGTGGGAGGGGGGTGGCGAGGTTTCCAACAACTGGGGGAAGGGGTTTAGGGGACTCGGGTTCCCTAACTCTCAATGTTCTAGGAACTTAGGTTCCTCGAACCCCTGGGTTTAAGGAACTAGTGGTTCCTACCACTCCCCTGACCATTGTCCTTTATGGCGACCACGCCTGTAATACCTCATATTTTCGTGAGATTGCCACGTATTTTAAGTGAGTTTAAAATACTGAAAAGTAGCTTGATGGTAAAATAAATTATCGAATCAATGGAAGGGAGTACCCTGAGACATAAATACTTGAGGAAACAAGACATTTCAAAGGGTTATGAAGGTCTTGAGGGAGAAGTTTAGTTTCTGAGCCAGGGATAAAATCGTAATTTTTGTGGTTCGGGTAAAAGTGTAATTTACCTAAAAATTAGGAGTATTTGCG
This sequence comes from Diospyros lotus, assembly GCF_014633365.1. NCBI lineage: Eukaryota > Viridiplantae > Streptophyta > Magnoliopsida > Ericales > Ebenaceae > Diospyros > Diospyros lotus. The sequence continues at coordinate 821,872 of NC_068338.1, forward strand.
TAATTAGTCCTTTCTTTAGGGACTAAAATGCAATTAAAAATTGACCTAGGGACCAAGTTGAAAAGGGTCTAAGTGCAATTACCTAAAAAGTTTGGGTCAAAGTATAATTCTTGAAACTTTTTTCCCAAGGGCATCTGAGAGATTAAGGATAAAGTCTCATGACGACTTTAAAGATAAGATGAAAGCTCATGATGACTTATTAGATAAGATTTGATGAGATTTGATTGGATGCGATTTGATTTGGATAAGATTTGACGAGATTTGATTGGATGTAATTTGATGTGGATAAGATTTGATAAGATCTTATTTGGATAAGATTTGATTCGGATAAAAATGATTGTAGAAAATCTAAGAAGATTTGGAATGATTAGAGAATATTTTAGAAGATTTGAAATGATTAGAGAATATTTTAGAAGATTTGAAATGATTGGAATATCTTGGAAGATTTAAAAAAGATTTGAAATGATTGTGACTTACTTGGTGGCCAAGTTTCCAAGCTTATAAATAGGGTGCTCATGGCCAAGGATTTCCTCATTCTAAGTTGTGATAAATTCGTGCTAAACGAGAATGCTTCAAGCTTAGTGGATAGAAGGCTTTTGTTCCTAGAGAAGAAGAAGCACTTGCTCAACGCGTGAAGGCATGTGAGGAGGTGATTTAGTCAGAAGACTTGAGGATTTGCACAAATTTTGAGGAATCCCGAAATTAAGTCAAGGTAAGACTCTTATACTCCAAATCCTATTTTTGTTCTCTTATGTGAGACTACTATTGCATGAAACATGTTTTGTGTAATGTTTTTGTATGCTAAATCATATTGTTCTCTTACGTGAAACCATGTTGCATATATGAAATGTATTTTTCTAAAAATATATGCTGTTGGTTTTCAACTATTGCATTTATGAAATTCATGTGGCCATACTGTTGTACCTATCTATTGTTTTTTGAGGGCAAAAGTCGGGATATCCCCCGAGAGGCGCTATGCATGTGCCATCGAGAAAGCTCTCGTGGGGAAGACCATGAGTTTAAGGGACAACGTGTAACGCCCCGCTCCCACCTACGGGTGTTACTCGTGAACAATCACCCGAATTGTCCACTTTCCCGGCCTTAGGCGAAGGGTGGATCGTGTTTCAAGACGAAACGCCCTAGGTGGGATCTAGGCTCGTCCTTCCCTTCGCTGAATCCCAGGATTCGCTAGCGGAATTGGGCTTTAGCCACACTGCATTGGCTATAAGGAAAATCTCCTTCAGGCGCCCAATCGCCATTTTCTCGTTAATTCTTTTTCATCGAAGAATTTTACCGGGCTCCAAAAATCACCATTTAAACCAATCCATTGATGGATCACCAATTTTGGAGGAAAAACTCATCATTTCAATTTTCCAAATTTTCGGTGTTTTCTCCAAAAATGCCCGAAAATCCATTTGCTTTGAAAAATTCCTCCGGGGCCCAAAATCGATTTAGAAATGCCCCAATTTCTCCCAAAATTCCAATTTTTTAAAAAAAATTGGCCGGCGGGGCCCACTGGCCCGCGCAGCGCCCGCGCGGGGCCCCGCTGGGCGCTGGCTGCGCGGGCTGGCCGCGCGGCCGCCCGCGCGCGCCCGCCCGCCCGCTTGCGGCCGCGCGCGCGGCCGCCCATGCGGCCCAGCCTGCGCGCAGGCTACGGCCTGCTGCTGCTGACTTCCAGCAGCTTCCAGCTGCTGGTTCCCTCCTTTTCTCTTCCTTTTTTTTTTTTTTTTTTTTGGGCTATAAAACCCCAAGTTTTCCAGAAATTAAATTTAAATAAATAACTTCACATTCATCTTGGTTTGCCTCTAATTCTCCATAATTAAGGCTTAATCCATCTCTTGATGAACACACAACATATCATACCAAAGGGAAGTTCTTGCCTAGGCTTCAACATGCCATAAGCCTCAATCTCATTCACTAAAAAAAATCAACCCTTCAAGGAATATACACTCCAAATATACACTTTGGGCTTAAGAAACCCTTACTTAAAGCATATACAATTTAAGCATAAATTACACCATTTGAGAAAAATATTCAATGTCTTCATGCTCAAGCTTCTTTCTCTTGCCAAACCCTTCCATAGCATGCTTCAATACCTACAAGAGGTCAAATAAACCTCATGAGCTCCAAGAGCTCAATAAGGGTGCAATGACATAAAGTATGGAAATTAACAACATAGATGCTAATGCCATATGCAAGTGCCTAGGGTTCCAATACCTCAACCCTCAAGGTTAAAGGCTTCAACATACCCATCCCAACACACAATTTCATGGCCATGAGTCTCATGCACACAAGCATATGCAAAGCAAGCACAAAAATGTTAAAATGCATACAAGAGTCATGCTAGCCTCCATCCACTTGGGGCTTTCCCCTTACCTCATACTCCATGGATCTTCAAGTTTCCAATCAACTTCAAGCCTCCAAAATCACTTCCTTTAATTTCCTCAAACTCCTTACATGAAAAACAAGCCTAGGATTATAAAGAAATCCTTTAAAAATGAGAGATACAAGAAAATTATGAAACCCTTACCTCTAGGCTTCTTGGATTTCTTCTTCTCCTTTTTCTTCTTCTTTCTCTCTTCTTCATTTCTTTCTCCAAATGGCCAAAGGAAACCAAGACTTCCCTTCTTGCCATTTTATACTAGTTCCCTCATTTTTCAAGAATGCATCCTAGCCATTAGATTTATTTGGTGAGAATAAATCCTCACCATCCAAACTAACACAATCCATGGCATTAAGTCTTGTTTAAAATCCACCATTGGATCTTTTCTCACTTTACAAGACAACATCTTAGCCATCCAAAGGAAGCACAATCCATGTGCTTTGCTAGGTTTTAATCCTAGCCTTTGATTTAATTTGGAGATTAAATCTCCACCTTCCAATCATTTCTCTTCAAAATCTCTCCACCCATTTGGCAATCCATGCCAACTTCCAAGATTTAATGGCAACCCTTGGATCACTTTCCCATTTCAAGAATTAATCTCATCCCTTGAAATATCCTTTCTTTCCCATTTAAATTTATGGGACTATTTTCATAACCATCACACTTGAATGACATAAATAAATTTCTTTCCCATTTAATTTAATGGGACAATTTTCCACTATCACATGAGAGACCACTTTGAAAGACATAAATGCTTTCTTTCTCATTTAAATAAATCTCATAATTTCCAAAGCATTAATGGGAGACTATTTTCCCATTTTCCTTTTTATTTATTTAATCCACCATAATTTCAAACATTAATGGTGACTATTTACCATTTTCTTTTGGATTTTCTTTAATCCATCACCATAATGTCTCTCATTAAATGCTTGAAAGACCAATTATCCTTTCTTTTTGCATTTAATTAAATCATTTCCCAACTCATAAATCCACATATATAATTTCTCTTAAATTTCCAAGATTATGCCAAGTGTCACTCTAAGACACAAACTTGGCTTCCAATTCTTTATCTTGGTCCTCCATGTGGCATTACCACATTAATTCACTAACTTAGGGAAAATTAAATTATTCTCCTCAAATAATTTATTATCCACCATTTTCCCTATTTCCATAATTAATTTCCTTCATGGAATCCCCCAAAATTCCCAAATACTATTTGTGAATTTATTAATCCCACATATTTCCTCATAAATATCATATTGGGATTTTTATTCACTTATACACCTAATTCCACATAGGAATTATTTTTAATTTATCTAAATACTCTTTTTATTGGATTTTCCTATCCAAATTACCAAAATACCCTTCTCATGGGCATTCTCAATCTCAAGGATCATCACTTCCTCAAGGGCATTTTTGGAAGTATACTCACTTCCTTTCCTATTCTCTTAACACCGGTTACACCGGGTGTTACACAACGGATGTGGTGTTTGAATGAGTTCTATGAGGTCGGGCCGAGGTAACATGATTAGGGACCTCCTGAGAGGTGTTATACGTGCGCCTTTGAGAAAGCTCTCGTTGGAGGAGGCTGACATATTCTCGAGGCACTTCAGAGTAGTCCTCATTATTTTCTCATACATTTTATACCTGTTCTTGCATTTATATAATTTTTTTTTTGGAGTTTCTCACTAGAAGGTTCATCTTCTAATTGGACTATGTCCCTGCAATATTCAAACGTTCCAGGTTCAACAAGCAACTCTAAGGGAAAGAAGATAACTGAAGATTAAGTTTATCTCCTGTTGTATGTAGCATGCTTAGCTATGTTCTGTTGAGAGTTAGTTTTGTTAAATGTAAGTATGACCCAATGTATAACTGAGGTATTTAATTGCTACCTCTTGATGACAAGTCTCCATGTATTGAGGTATTTGAAGATGTACTATGGTATGGATTTTTATGATATAATTAAAATGAATTCAGTTGTGTACCATATCAGGTTTCGATTATCGCTTTCGCAGTTGTAAATGATATGTTGGGGGGGGTTCTGTTTGGAAACTTGGTACTCAAGGTTTTAGATAAGTATTGTGAAAAGGGGAATTTATGCATTTATGCATTTATATTGGGATCCAGCATAGTGACACGCTCGATAAGAAAAAAAATGGGGTGTTATAGAGCCCCCCCTGGTTCATCGAGTAGAGAGAGAGAGAGAGAGAGGTGGGCCTGTGCATGTGTGTGTATATATATATGTGTGTGTGTGTGTGTTTGTGTATATATATACATATATGTGTGTGTGTTCGGATCGATGGTCGCTGACGATAGCGTTGCTCCCGGTAGCAGTTGGCATTGATGGTGGTTGCCGGCAGAAGTTGGCAATGGTGGGTGGCTGGGTAAAATTGTTTTTACATTTAGATTTTTTAATTTTTTTATTTACTTGGGCTACAACGAGCAATTACTGGGCTGCATATAGAATTTCCCAATTATCACTGAGATTGACCATCTAACATTTTCCTAAATTAAATAGCTGTCACGAGAAGTTAATGAGAAGTTCGGATAACGCTCCACGGCCAATTTTGTTGACAACTTTGGTGACAATCCGAGTAATTTGACAATTCTACCCTCAACGTAAAGTACAATATTACCCATCAATTTTTGTCCTCCAATATTTGCCTCTCCCCCTCGCGCACTCTCTCTTTCTCTCTCTCTTCGACACTCTCGACTGCAAGAAACCCCTTTGCCGCCGGCCGTCGAAAAACGTCTCACCGTCACAACTAGCCCCCATTCCAACCTGCAATCCCCTACTCTCAGACACTCTCAATTGAGCTAGTGACAATAGCTCATCATCTCTCTCTCTCTCTCTCTCTCTCTCTCTCTCTCTCTTTCTCTATGTGTGTTATTAGGTGGGTCTTCAACGAAACCCATTGTGGCTGGGGAAGTGGTTCGAGAGGGAGAGACGGTCATGATCTTCAGTTTTGTCAAGCGTATGAAAGGCAAGGTCTCGTCGCCGGCGTCCCCTCTCTAACGTTGTGTCCTCCACCACCTAGAGACCCTGTGTGTGTGTGTGTGTGTGTGTGTTTCTCTTGCTGTTAGGTGGTCTTCAACGAAAGCTATTGCTGCCGGAGTAGCATCTGGCTCTGATCACTAGCATCTCCTCTCTAACGTCGAGCATTGGCCTTGGAAGAAACCCATACTTGCTAGCCAAAGATCGAACACATGTAAGTACTGGTTTAAAAATTTTAGTTAAGAGGTGTTTGGTATTTAAGTTAGAATTGATGTTTTTTAAAGGGATAAAACGTCCTGTTAATTATAGAAGATTTGAGTTGCAACTTGCTTGATTAGGTTTGATTGAGATGTTATCTCAATTATAATATACTTGAGAAGCTTTTTCTTTTAGCTTGCCACTTGTTTGGGTCCAAGTTTGGCTTGTAATTACAGTTTAGATCATTGAAGGTGCATCAACGGATTCTAGCCAAGTATTTTTAGGGCTTTTGAGGTCTTGTTCTGTATGGTACACTCAATGCTAAGGCTGTTGTAAACACCCCTGCCTAGATATCCCAACCACCTGGACTACTCGAACGGGAGCTCCTACGGAAGGAGAAAGAATGAAACACAAAATAGGAACTACCTTGGCATGCATACACAAGAATTAAAACAGCGAAAGCTAAACTATACACATGCATGCACTACGGGTACTTTGCCAACACAACGGTCACATGATAAACAAATGCATACAGACTCCTGTGCCGACATACATGAGACATGAGAAATGACTTGGCACAGTAAAAAATAATAGAGTAGAACCTACTCAAACATCAGAGTCAACTAGGGCTGACGGGGGAAATGAAGGGGACTGATGGAATTGCCTGTACACCATACCAACTCTGTCGCTAGATGCTATCTCCCTTGCCCTTGACCCACGCTGCCACTTCCTGGAATGATGGAAAGCAAACTCAGTCGAGAGACTCAGCAAGCATAAAGAAAGAAAGGTTGAAGGCTGAACATATCCAGTAAACTCTCCCCAGAACACCAACTCTCAAGCACACATAAGCCATGAGACGCTTAACACAGTATAAAAGCGTAAATATTAACTGCTCCCAAATTATAAGGATGTTACAGTCTCCCCCCTTAATGAAATTTCATCCTCAAAATTCTCATTGGCTAGCTCAAGCCAATTAGGGAGACACACCTATTTCAAAGAATTAGATTCATTAAACTTGGATTTAACTCTATTTCAACAAAATGAATTCGTAATTCCCATGACCACATCCCATACTCTCCAAAACATTCTATATCATCATTTTCCAGTATTCCCACAAGTCCGAGCCTACTACATATCCTACTTGACTTAATACACTAGCACATATCCATAATTCATCACCTCAATTGGACCACGTTATACCTTAACTAGCTTAAGGAACATCATCAATCATATTACATACAACAATAAGGTTCTCCTATTATAATATCATAATCCAACCATTCCCCAAAACTATCTCGCGTTCTCTTCGCACTTCCATTTGCTATTATCTCGACCACATATCAACCTAAAGGCAAACTTAAAATGCAGAGGTATCCAATCCCAATGACACTATAAGAAGAGAGGGTATTGCCGGCGAACTTTTCCTGGCAGTTTGAAGAACTGCCAGGAAAACACCACATTCCCCGACAGTTGTGTAAACCGCCGGGGATATAACAAAGTCCCCGGCAGTTTGATAAATCGCAGGCTATGTATATACATCTCCGGCGGTTTTAATAAACCACTGGTGATGTAGAACCATTCCCGGCGGTTTTGAAACCGCCAGGGATATGACCTATATATACCCAAAATTCTCCTCGCCCGCGCCCAAATATTCCTCTCACCTTTCTCTTCCAAAATTCCCCTTTACAAACCCTAACATTCTCTCACTCGTTCTCGCCGCTGAGTTTCGCTCGCCCTCGCCCTCGCTCGCTCACTCTCAGTCGCTCCCGCCCTCGACCTCGGTCGCTCACTGTTAAAGCCCCCATTCTCTCCATCAACACTGTTAAAGCCTCCACCAGCTACTTCGGTCGAGGCAAGCACTGTCATTTCGGAGAGGCTCTTCCAAATCAGTAAATCCAACGTCAGATCGAGTAAGTGAGTAATTCTTTTCTCTTTTCTTTTACTTAATTGAACTTTACCAATCTCGTCGATTTCATGCATTGATGGATTTTTTATTTTTATGGTTTGAAACCCATGTGATTATACTAGTAGGCAATGCCTCTATTCGAGCCTTCGATTATTTATTAATTGAACACTATGTTCAGTAGTTTTCTGATTTTGCTAGTCTTCGTTAAGTGAAATGGGCTCTTGGTGTTCACTGGCTATGGAAAGTAAAACCTGCTATAGCAAACTGGATATGAATTGAACTATCTCTAAGAAACCTTCATATAAAAAACTATATAGCAGGAAAACTAAGGCAAGTGACATTGATATACGGAGTTTCCTAGAGAAGAGAAGATTTGCTTTTGTTTTGTTGCTTTTGTTGTTGTTGTCCTGCTTCAGTTCTAGCTGCAAGTGAATGCTATAGCCTGCTTTGGTTTTGCTTACTTTTTCTTTCTTCTTTTTTGGTACATCAGATGAATTATTTGTTGTAATTCATCAATTATCATGCTAAAAAGAAATGGCAAAGAAGACATTTTCAAAGATCCAGAGAATGCTTTACCCTTAGAGCCTAAACAGCAGCTCACGAGTAGCATTATTTCTTCCCCTTGATACAAAGATCAGTCCCCCCAATGCTTGCTGTTTTAAGATATTTAAAATGTCTATTCCAAGGTTAATCACTGCCCATTTGAAGATTAATTAAGTTTTTGGCATAAATATATAGAATCTTCACAAATTCTACTCCAAATTTGTATGACTTCTTAAGTTTTCTAGTTTAGTAGATCATTTCAGATTTTAGCCATGCAGATTAATTAGGTGAGGGATGTAATGAGGTGAAATAGCAATGATCAGTCAAAGAATGCCTGCTAGCTGTAAACGGTTCTGGAGTGTTTGTATTTTAACTTGTGGGGCTCATTGCAAGTTTATCTTATTTTATGCATCTTTTCCCTCTGTGATTGCAAAATTTCTTCATATGCATAACATTATTTTACACTCTTTAAAGAGTAGTGAGTTGAATGAGCTTAGGGATGTGCTTATATAGTTTCTTCACTTTTGTTGCTTTGTTTAAATATGTTCTCTTGATTTCCCATTTGAAAAACACACACACACACACACCGACCACCTATGAGTTTTTTGCTTACTTAAGAGGGAATTTACTGTTGTAATTAAAAGGAGCTTCCTTGCTTTACAAAGGATTGGGAGAGTTATTTATATACATAACTTTACCTTTGTTTTTACAAAGATGTCATTTTCAAAACTTTAACCCGCAACTTTTCCATCACAAAAAAATAATCTTACTATTACGATTCATGATCAACTAGGGGGTGTTTAAAAAACTTACTAAACTGTGAAAACTGATTGCACCGCACAATTTTTTTGTATAGTTTATAAGAGAACATGTTCATTTGTAAGCTTTAGATAGGAACGAAACTTGGGCATTTAAAATCCTAAAGAGTAAAGACTGTTTAAACTGTTTAGATTGGAATGAAACTTGGACATTTAAACTTGAATAATTTATATAAATTATTGAAGTTGTTTTAATTGAATCCTTATTCTTAATTCAAGTTGTTTCTCTTATTTAATTGAATCCTTATTCTTATCAGGTTAATTTGATATATAAATTATTCTAATGGAACTGAATAAGAGTTGTATATATGCTCATGTTTTTAGTTTTCTATGTTTTGATATGTTATTTTTGTTTAACCTAAATTGGTATGCTAATAGATTGTTTTTTATATTCAAATCAATAATAGGTAATTACACTAATGAAACCTAAGAGGTAGACTCGTTGGCCAAGTGGATCCATGTCACGTGGTACAGATTCACACTACAATGATTCACAGTCAGTTTCATCCCATCAACCAACCCCAAACCCAGCCCAATCACATCCCCAGCATCTTGAAGAAGACTTGATCCACTCACAATCCAACCCCCAAGACTCACGTAGTCAGCAAGGTAAATATCAAAAATTGATATGAACAATAATAAATTACTATTCTTTCCTAATTCATTGTGAATTTATTGTGTTGTTATGTGTTAATAGGTACAAGCTCCATGTCATCTACAGCTAAGAAAGGAAGAGGAATATCAAGACAAATTTCAAAGTGGGGAAAAGAAAATATTCATATTGAATTTGATGCTGAAGGACAACCAGTTGGGGAGATGGAAACTAAGTTGGAAACCCAATTAGGTGTGATGGTAAGGAGTATTGCTCCTCTTACATTTATTGATTGGAGGTCACCAGGGATGGAACCATATAAGGGGCGCATCTGGCAAGAGGTCTTGGTGAGTAAATAATGTCTCTGATTCTTAGCTATCTAATCCTTCAGATGGGTTTATACTCTAATAAGGGTATCATTGCAGGATAACACTGATGTACCCACAACATGGAAATCAATTTGCTTGCAACATGCTTCCAAGAAGTGGAGAGAGTACAAATCCACCTTGAAGAGGCATTATGATTGCTATGAGACAGATGCAGCTCATCTGTCAAAAATACCGCCTGGGGTGGACCCAGAACAATGGAAGGTTCTTGTGGAGTATTGGGGATGTGAGCAAGCACAGGTATGTATGATTTATGTATGATAGATATATTAGATGGATTCTCTATACCTAGTTCTAATATCATATTACAAGTAGGAACGTAATGCGACAAATCGTGCCAATCGAGATAAGCAAAAGATGGGTCACACCAGTGGTAGGCGATCACATCCTCAGGTTAGGCACCAGGTAAGAATATAATGGATATTAGTTATATATATTTATTGATAATTTAATTAGTAATGCATAAACTTTAAACATTTAATATATTTTATCTCTTATATATGTTTTTAGATGACTATTGAAAGTGGAAATGAGCCAGATAGAATCAAGCTTTTTAAAAAGACGCACACCAAAAAGAGCGGAGAGATAGTAGACTCTACATCTTCATACATAATTGTATGTCTTTCTAAAATTTAAAAGTTGTAGATATATTTTGTTTCTTTCACTTGTCGACTTATGCAACTAACTTGTGAAATGTTTATTAAGGAACAAATGGATGAAAGGTTGTCACAAATACCTAGTGATGAACAAACTCCAGATTCGCTAGAGGATGTCTTTACTCAAATACTAGGCAAAGATGGGCATTGTAGGGTACGGATGGGAGGACTTGGAACATGCCCAACTAAGGTTAGAGAAAGACAACAGTATCAGGTACCCCAAGAACAGTATAACCAAATGCGTACACAAATTACTGCCGAGCTAGAAGAAAAATTCCAAGCCCAAATCCAAAGTCAAGTTCAAATGCAAGTTCGTGCAATACTTGAGACAATGGGACATACACCACCAGCTCCAGACAATACACCACAACCGAGACAGGTATGTTGTTCCATTAGTGCATTTTGTGATTTAAAATTGCATGTTTACTATATATATAACTAAACTATTTTGAAATGTAGCCATCCTCACATGCCAGTGCTTCTGCCGCACATGCAAGCACACCATCACCCGAAGCTGAATGTGCTGGATTATAGACACCAGAATGTGGTCATAATTTAGAGGTAATTCTTTACCAAATAGTTAATATATTGAAATGTAAAATATACTTCAAAATCATTTATGCTTGTTTAAACACAGATTGGTGAATTTGTTCACTTGATGAATGGACGAATACCTCACCACATTGTTGCTAAGGCAATCATTGTGTCCATTGATCCGACCAAGTCTGTAGGGGGAGTAGAGCTAGGTAATGAGTTTGTTGAAATTAGTATTCAGAAAGTGCTGAAGCCTTTATATCCATTGCCTCGACAATTTTCTAGGATGCGTGTTTTAAGGGATGCTAATAATAGTAAAACTACGATACCATGGAGGGTCTCTGATGTAAGTGTTTTTGTCTTATATGCATTTATTATGATATGCAATTTCATAGTTAATGTACGTACAAATTTGAAATGTGTTGTACTTAAATAGATTTATTGTATACCGTTATGTAATTTTGGACATATTTTATGCAATTTCATAGTTAACGTACATAAATACTTAAATAGATCTATTATTTTTCAATGCAGATCGACAAAATATGATATGCAATTTTGGTTGGAGAATGGCATGGCGGCATAATCAAGGGTTATCTGAGGCCACGAGGATATGTTTTAGTTTAAAGTTGCTTTGTATGTGTAATGAGACGAGACAAGATTGATCTAAATGATGTTGTACTTAAAATAGATCTTATACAATTTTTATATTTATTGTGTGCGGGTGAATCTTTTAAAATTATTGGTGGTTATTTATTGCCGTGGTTATATTGATTGTTATAGAGGTTATTTGCCGTGTTTTAAAATTTTTATATTTATTGATAGTTATTGATTGTTATACAGGTTATTGATTGTTATACAGGTCATGTTTTAGGTAAAAATATTTTTTCTGTTTTTGCCGGCGATTTATTTTTACCGGTGGTTTGAACCTGCCGGAAAAGTTATGCCTTTTCCGGCGGTTATAAACCGCCGGCAAATTACACCCTTTACCGGCAGTTTTTAAACCGCCAGAAAATATCTTTTACCGGTAGTTTATTAAAACCGCCAGTAAATAGGTACCTTTACCGGCGGTTTGAAAACCGCCGGGAAAGGCTTTAATTTACCGGCGGTTTTTTAAAACCGCGAGTAATTATTATCTTTACCGGCTGTTTTAAACCGCCGGCAATAATTCCTGACGAAGGTATTTCCGGCGGTTAGTTTTACCGCCAGTAAAACTTTTACCGGCGGCTTTTCAACTTTTTCCGGCGGTTTTATCACCGTCGGAAAAAAATGAAACTCTTATAGTGTGATAAACTGATTCGCAGCACAAAATTCAATGCAAATGCAACTAACTTGAAATACAACCAGTAGTGACAAGAATGAAGCCATCCTCTTGCATGACGAGAGGCTAATACTCGGTAACGTGACTAGAACCTATCACGTACTTGCGAGGCAAAAGAACATGGAAATGATATTACATACTCAATCAAGAACTCAATAGCAATATCCTTTAGTTTGACTTTTCCCAACTGATTTTTAATTAGGTACACAACATTTTCTCAGCAGTACTTTCTCCCACAATTTATCGAGTATGCTCGAGGTCCCGTCAATAAATATGGGTAGTCATTTAATCAGGACTATCAAGGAATAAACGTTCCCCACTCAATACATCTTGAGATCTAAAATGTCACCAGATCTTGCCCCTAAAGGAATCAACATACCCAATTGTGGGTTCCTACCATGACTCTTTTGGTTACCACTAACCCTTAGTCTTGTCCTATTGCTAATCCTAACTCCAAATAGCTAATTGACCATACCTTATCTTGATCACTAAATACTAACCCTGATCTCCTCAAAGACTCTATAAGTTAGTTGGAACACGATTTTTAGAATCGGTGTTATCGGCTCTGCAGCCTGCTCGATTGAAAGCACCTCACCGTATCAGCAACTATTCTAATCCCCAAGGCATCTCATAGGTCTTGCTTTTGGGGAGAAGTAACTTAAAGATATGGATTAAGTGTTCTTCTTATTGGCATAACAGGCCATCTCATGTTTCCGTCGATGTACCACTTGACTAGCACCCAAAAGAGTCTCATTCCCTCAATCGGTTAACAACCGACCCTAGGGTGAGTGGTCCGCAATTAGTACCGAGCGTACTCATAGCAACCACTATCCTTGCAGCAAAATCTATAGGGTCCTAGTTTTTGTTACGACATACTTAATGTTACACTAGGTTACCCCCTTTTTTGTAACCCAATAGTTACTTAAACATACAACTAACTTCAGTCATGGCCATACCCCTAGGTATCTCCTACAAAGACAATCTTAGTGGGATTTTCTTATTTCTAATTCACTTTATCACGGATGCTCCACGGCAGCCCAAAACGTCTGCTACCACCTTGGCTTTACCTTATTTATTATAGAACCTCACAGCCTTAGTCCTTCGTCACGTCAACCGTGGCATCGCCTGTACTCCGCTCCACCTGTGAGAACTAAACACCTACACCCTATCTAGGTAGTGATGCCAAATCTCCAAGGAATGTAAGAACCTCAATTCGCCTTCACACCCCATCACATTACATATCTCTTGTCCGAATATGTACAGACAGTTTAACTGTCAACTACACACAAGCTACCGCATTACCTAACCTTCAGTTTTCCGTCTCAATACCCTATGTACACATCTCGGTACCTACGTATTTACCATTTACCATCGGACTCCTATAGCACATCCCCACCATGTGGGACCTCTCCGTGCCACTCCTGGAAAAATCCAATCATGGACCTCTAGCTCACATTTTACCATGACCTCATCTCTCATGAAATCGACACAATCCTTTTGTAGGGCATCACCAATGCCTAGCGAGACCAAAGGAGCTCCGGACCTCTATCTCTGTCACCGGTCCCGACCAATCCATAAATATTGCAAAGGCGTCAGTCAACCCAAATGACATGGCCATAAACTTATAGCGGCCATACGAGTACGACAAGCAATCATTAGAAAACACCTCGGAGTTAGCCCGACAAATCATCTACTCAGGAGGAAGGACATTTATGCCTCAAGGCTGCCCGGTTTAATTGCAGGGTCAATCCCTTACTAAGGCAACCTCTCTGGTAAATCTTCAAGAAAGTCAAGAGTATCCCACGCTCATTCACAACTGGGAGAGGAATCCAGCCATACACACCCTTATCATGAACAACGTGCGCCCTAAATATAGCCTTAAAAGTTCCCTTAATCACTTCCCTTAGACGAGGTACGTCCTATCCCTAATCCGCATCACCAATAGACAATGGTTAGAGACCCAATAAGTCCACCACAAGTCAGGTGTCCAGTCCACTCGATCTTAGCAAAAACGGTCCGCAACCAAATGTCCATCGCAGGCCAAACCTGTGACTTTCCAGGTTCATACTATTCATCACATCAGGTCACTGGGATACTCTTTGCTAATAGCAATAACTACTTGATTCCTAAGGATCCCAAGGCTCATAAGTTTACTAAATACATCTCATTTCATAGTACTTTCAAACACTATACATTATGTTTCTCACACAATTCTCATCCTTACAAAACTCATAAGTTATAACCATACATTTTCATTATAGCCCCCTAATAATCATATTAACTAGAACTCTCCTCATCACCCCAGGCAACTGAGGTAGCTTTATCTACCAGGTAAGCTAAGTTCTCATTGCTAGCTACACTGGAGCTGGGTTCAACAGGTCCCTCTGGTGGTTGTGACGGTCTCCTCACGGTGGCTTGGACTGCCTAGGTGCCAGGTAGTGCTCCGATCCTGGGCACGTCCTGTATCAACCCCTGGTAGGGCTCCCAAATGGCAGCTTGTTGCCTTACAGCCCCGAAAAAAGTATCATAATGAGAACAAAGGCTCACATCATTCATTATTACTTCAGTTAGTCGCCTCCACATGTCATTCATGTGCTCACAGGTGAGCAGGACTTGTCTCTGACAATCCCCAAAAGGTCTCGTGGATCGTCTCTTGAAACAACTCGTCAAGCCAATACATATAACTCACTAGGTATTCCTCTTCATCTTGCCCACCTCCCCATCCAGAAGCAAACTCCTATTCCCACTGACACCATAAATATTCCAATGTTGGAAGGTCATCCAGATTGGGTAGGGGTACACCGAAATCTGGTCCTCCGGGTTCCATTGGGAATACTCAAAATCTGCATACAATACCTAATATCAAGCAAATATATTATAGCTAAACCAATCTCTTACCCAAACACCTAGGGCAAGCACAAGTTCTAAATAAATCTCATTCATACCACCTCAAGGTCCCATCCTAACGTGCATTTATCACCCCTGTAAGAATATCAATTGGGACACAGTCTCTCACACGAATCAGCAAAACTCAACTTGACGCAGCTTGACCCTATTCGATTCACCTAGAGCTCCCTAACTTTACCCGACAACCTTGTTATACAGGAACTCGTCCCTCAAAACTAACTCAAACTACCCTTTGATACCAACAATGTAAACACTCTCGCCCAGATATCCCAACTACTCGGACTACTCGAACAGGAGCGCCTATGGAAGGAGAAAGAATGAAACACAAAACAAGAACTACCCTGGCATGCATACACAAGAATTAAGACAGCAAAAGCTAAACTATACACATGCATGCACTACGGGTACTCCGCTAGCACAACGATCATATGATAAACAAATGCATATAGACTCCTGTGCTGACATACATGAGACACGAGGAATGACCTGGCACAGTAAAAAATAATAGATTAGAACCTACTCAAACATCAAAGTCAACTAGGGATGACAGGAAAATGATGGGGACTGACGGAATTGCCTGTACACCATACCGACTTTGTCACTAGATGCTATCTCTCTTGCCCTTGACCCACGCTACCACTACTTGGAATGATGGAAAGTAAAGTGAGTCGAGAGACTCAGTAAGCATAAATAAAGAAATGTTGAAGGCTGAACATATCCAATAAACACTCCCCAGAACAGCAACCCTTAAGCACACACAAGCCATGAGACGCCCAACACAGTATAAAAGTGTAAATAAAAGCACATATCAGTCATTGGGGCCCACACAAGACACACGACACCAAAGTCTCATACCAACTCGTCGTTACCTAGAAAGGCAACATATACCTGGAACAAAGCTATGCGCGCCGTTCCCGGGTCAGTGCTCCCGACATTCGAATGCTCGTGTCAGTCTTCCTGACACCTGATCTGTAGAAGAGCCAAGCCGTAGGCTCCCTCGGAACGGTTCTCCCATCCGAGACCTATGAACTGTCGGTAGCCATGCAATGCACATAAAAATGCAATGGTGTAGTGAGTATTAACATGATACACTAACGCTCATACATCCAGGCATCAGGCCATGCTCCGCCCACACAGTAAACCACACACGATGCAAATGCTTGTGCCAAATGCAATCTAACCATACTAGAATGTCCGTGTCCAAGCATACTTAATAAATGAATACCCCAACATGCATCCCGCACCCATGTGCATATCATAGCATGAACGGTAATACAACATAACGAATCATGCAGTAAATCAAATAATAGCAGAGCTAGTCAGCAGTGTCCGGCACCGGCCAACGGTCAGTGACTAGGAGTGTCCACTCGATGGTCCACTTTAAGGTCGTACAATAGTCTACTCCAACGTCATCAAACTACCGACCCCTGCCCCACTACTGGACAGCTCTAGCATACTCACACCCAAGAAATCCATAATCAAACCTGCACATCTAGGAATCTAGTCCCCAAGTTGGGTTTAACATCATTCCAAAAGGAATTGGGGAGGTGCAAAATACCCCATAGGCACACAACAAATAAAACCCCAGCAGGTCTCATATTTAATTTAAATTAATTCATGCCAATAAAATCCGTGATTTGTATAATTAATATGCGAAACCGAAACGAATTAAGGAAAGGTGTGGGGTTCATAAAATAAAAGGAGTTCACAAGGGTAGATGGGAGCTTGACTCAATTTAGCATATTTCAGCGTTTTTATGTTTGAACGCCACCAAATTAATACACGCTGCAAAATAAAATAAACTCCCAAAATTAACAAAATCGGACCCAAAATTAAATTCCAACCGTAGGAAGTTATTAATACTCATTTCTTTACTTACCTAAATAATTAAACTTAGATTAAACCAAGTTTAATCTTTAATTTTTCCCCAAAATATCCCCCAAGATTTTTAATAATTAATTGCCTCTTTCCCAAACTCCAAATAATTTAATATTTTCTTTAAACTCACAAATAATCGATAGCCACCATAAATACAATAATTATTAATTACCAACCACTCCTAATTTAAATTAATAATCATCAACTATTACCAACTAAATTTATAATTATTAACTTCTCCCAAATTATAATGATATTAGAGCTCTAGTCCACAAAAATCGCATTCATTGAAGCCCTTTGGAACATAGGTATTATGGTCTTGAGGCAGAATACTCCCCTGAGGTCTGTTGAGAACCAAGATGGCAAACCCCGCATCCTAGAAGTTACTCCAACCTTCCTTGATTTTTGTAACAAATTCCCCAACTACCAATAAAAGAATCTGAATCAATCATTTTGTGCTACGCCGTGAGGGAAGATAATTTCCTAATCAGACGTTGAATATTGGAGGGAAGAAAGGTGCTGCTTTGTGTTGTGCTGCTTCTTTTTTTTTTTTTTTGTGTTATTATTTATTATTAATTAATAATTTGAAATGGGGTGGGGTAGGGTGGGGTGGACAGTACAGGGCCTAAGCTTTGTCTCAGAGTGCATGTGAGGTGCCTTGCTTTGTCATTCAATTCATAAAGGCAATGTTGGCTTTGGTGGGACCTTATCTCACTAAAGAAAAGCAAACAAGGAGATGTTATATTATTATTAATATTTATATAACACATTAATATTAAATATTATAATAACAATATCAAAATGCCCACCGCCACTACTGCTGATAATCTTTTACATACAAACTGTAAAGATGAGTTAATTTATAATAATAATAATATCATATGAATTTTTCCTCTTCATTAAAAATAAAAGAGAATATAATATTAATGGATATATATATATATATTTAGCAAAATAGATAATGAGAGACACTTATGTATGGTGTGGTATGGTATGGTATTGGTGAGTATATAATTAGCAAAATAGTTGTCTCATTATTGATTCGGTGATTATTTATATACAAAAAAAGTTTGTAGAATAGCAGTTTTTAAAAGAGATTAGATATTTAATTTATCTAAAAAGTAACAATTTTTTTACAAAATAATCAATTATTAATTGGATAATGCGATATTGCCATGACTATTATCCATACCTAGAGATGAGTATTCGATTGGTTTAATTATCAACCCCTATTAAATTGCTCAAACTGAATAGTCTAAATCTCATGCAAAAATCAAACCAACTTAATAGTCGCTTAAAAAAAATAATAATAAAATATTCGATTCATTGGTTGACCAAAAATCACTTCAGTGAGTTAGGTAAACAACATCATTTTTCCAAACTAATTAAAAGATTTCAAATGATAAAAAATCCCTGCCCTGGCATTGTCAACGTCATTTGAACGCTCATTGTTGAATTTTAGCCACAACATTTGTGAACATCATTCAACGAGTCGGTTAGATTAAAACCCGCAACATCATTTGCCCAAACTAAAAGATTTCGCATAATTAAAAATACCCAGCATTATCAACGTCATTTGAATGCTCATTGTTGCATTTTAGCCCCCAACATCTGTGAGCATCATTCAACATTTGAGCCTTTGGTACTTTGTGGCTGTTTTGAATATTACTTTGTCCCTTTGTTCTTGTCTTGTTTAGTTTATCCGTGTCCGAGTTGAGTAATCAGCATATATCAGCACACGATATTTATTTATATCAAGCAATCTCAAAATTAAAAATTATTATTACATTAGTAAAAGAAATAAATTCAATCAGCAAACAACAATGCAATATACGTTCTTTCACAGTACTTATTTATAGCTATTTCAGAATAAATCAATCACGGCATATGATACTTTTGCTCCCAATATTTAAACAAAAAAAAATAAATACTAATCCTAATTTAGCCCTAATCTTTTTCTTATATTACAGAAAGCCTAAACAATACATTTTTATTGGTCTTAGTGTACATATCATCAGAAATATATACTAAAACAATTGAAACCCTAACTTGAATAAAAAAAATTTACAAACTCGCAAATGTTTGAAAGCTGAACCTAGACACGGATGAAGAAGACAATTTGGAGATGAGAGTCCCTCGGCGTTGACTTGCAAAGGTGTGGGTCGACAATAGAGACACAGAGAGAGGGGGGGGGGGGGGGGGGTTGACGGCAGTAGTCGGGGAAAGTGGAGAGAGAGAGAGAGAGAAGGGGAGGGGGTCGACGACGATGGTTTGTTTGTTTTTTTTTTTTTTTTTGGGGGGGGGGGCAGGGGGAGACAGAGAGAGAAAGAAGGGAAGGGGCTCGACGATGAGGGGACTGATGGACACGTATGCGAGAGAGAGAGAGAAGAGTGGGGGGAAAGCAGAATGGGTGGGCATTCAAATTTCAAACAAACCAATTTCTCGTGATAAATTAGATTTCAACCAAGTTGCCCAATAAATTGTCCCTTTAGCATTGTTTCGTTCCTCTAACTTTGTTGACAATTTGTGGTAATTTGACAATTCTACCCTAAGCATAAAGTATAAAATTACCCTTGAAAGTTCAAACATAGTCCACTAATATTTGCCCATTCTCCCCCCATCTCTTTGTCTCTCGTGCTCGCTCTCGATTGTTGGTAAATCCTAGATTATGCTATAGTGACAATCTATAGGTGACAATGTAGCGACAATCTCTTTAAAATTACACATCTACCCTTACTTTTAGAGAAATTCTAAATGCACCATATTTTTGTCTCAGTACACCACATTTTTATTTTTTTTTCCCATTTTGCCCCTTGCCACTCCACACAGCTCTCTCTTTCTCTTTACGCAACTTGCGACTGCGGGCCTCTGCCGACCAATGCCCTGCCTCCCCCTCCTCTCTCTCTCTCTCACCATGGCCATTTGACACACAATCACACACTTGGCCACCATGGCCGTTTCACACACATATACATATACATATACACACACACACACATACATACTAACACATAAACACACACCTATATACATATATATACACACACGCATGCACGCACAAGGTTTCGGCCAATAGGCGGGGGCTCTAGGAGCCCCCTCTCTCCCCCATCTCTCTCTCTCTCTCTCTCATTTGCTGGGTCGTAGGGGGCGGCATGGCGGCTGCCCCCAGACGAGGGCTGGTCGAGCCCCTGCACAGCAACGGTGAGGGTTGGCCGAACCCTCATCCAGTAGCAACGGGTTCTCAGCTGACCTCCGCTGTTGCTGAGCGGGGGGTTTGGTCGCGGCCGCTGCAATGCTACCATAGTTATCAAAGGTGCGCCTAGGCACGATGTGTCTTAAGTCGTAAGTTGGAAGCCTTACACCAGTAGAGGCGACGAGGGCATAAGGCATGCCTAGGCAAGCCTCATGAAACCAGAGGGTTTTTAAGATTTTAGTAGAGAGGAAAACATACCGGGGAAGAAAGAAGAGGTCTTTCTTGTCGAAGTTGGTCCCCCATGGCTTTCTCTCGTTGCTACTGTCGATCGCCTCTTTGTCGCCGCCGCCGACGTCGCCACCACTAGTGCTCTCGTGGCCCTTAATGTCGCCTCTTCCAAAGAACCCAGTCTTCTCTCTCGTTGTCATTGATGTTCCGCCGCCCTCCGCTCCTTCTCGTTGAGTCGTTTCTCTAACTGTTGGTCAGCATCGTCCTCTGCCCTCCGCTCTCTCCCTTCTCCTCCGCCCTCTGTCCCCTGCTCTCTTTACATAAATATATTATATATAGTATATATATAATAATTCTAATAATATATGATATATTAAATCTGTATATAATTTTATATTTATATGTATAAATAAATAAAAATTTATATATATATAATATATATTAGTATATATATAATTTGTTTATTTATATGATTCGTTTGAGTTTAAGACTTTAAATTTGAATTTTAATGATGATTTTAGTTTATAATTTAAATGATCAATGAACCAATTTTGATGTTCTTAGTTTAGAATTTAAAGAAGATAAATCATGAATGATATGTATGTGTTATTATTGATAATTTGATAATTATTCATAATTTTACAATAGTTTTAATTTTTTTTTAAAGGCGCTCCTCACCTCGTGCGCCTCAGGCTCCAGGACCTTTTGTGCCTTGGTACGCCTAACGCCTTTTAGAACTATGAATGTTGTCCCTTGTGGTCATCACGGCCGCCTTCTCTGCCATGGTCACCCCCTGCGGCCCACGAAGAGGGGGGGGGGGGAGAGAGAGAGAGGTTGTGGAGAAGAAAGGGGCAAAATGGGGAAAAGAAAGGTTTGTGTTTGCACTGAGAAAAGTTTTGTGTTTGCATACAGAATTTCTAATACTTTTACTTACAAAATTACTATCAAAATTGCCCTAAAACATTCTCGCCTATTTACTCAATCTTCCCATCACTCTTAGCGTCTTCCTCTCACTCACTCTCACTCTGTGTGTCAGAGGCCCCCATTGTTGCCAGAGGAGACACCCCGGCCCATCGCTGACGACCTTACAATCTATCATTTTCTTCTCTCTCTCTCTCTCTCTCTCTCTCTCTCTCTCGTCATAGCCGTTCAGTGAAGAAGTCAAGCAACATGTTGTTTGGCATGTTAGGCAGTATTTGACAAGTTTGGCAGCCACATTGTTTGACATGTTTGGCAGTATTTGACAAGTTTGGCAGCCACATTGTTTGACATGTTTGGCAGCCACATTCTTTGACGTGTTAGGCATAAGTTAGGCAAGATGCCTAACTTGATTGACTTGCTTGCTTTGCATCTTCTATAAATAACACTCTCCATTTCTTGTAATTTATATCCCAGTTCAAGAGGATCTCCCAGCTTGAGAGGATCCAGAGAGTGAGAGAGTTTATGAGAGTTTTTTGTAACAGAGAGTTTTGTGTATTTTTCTATATTTATATTCCAATGAAATAGATTGATTTTCTCTCAATTATATCTCTTCTGTCATTTGTGAATGATCTTTGGATACCCAACAAGTGGTGTCAGAGCATCAGATTTGAGTGCTAGATAAGGAAATTCAAGAATAGAGCCTATGTTCTTCAAACTCAGAATTTTTGAAAACCTCCAATTGGTATTTTGATCATACCAATAGACTCCTTGTACCAAGATGAGCACATTGGTGCTTTCAGCAGGTCAAGACGACGCCGCACGCATCGCCTAAAGAGCTACGCATGGCCTTCACGTGCCACACGTACCGTTTGGAGGTTAAAGATGACCACATCAGTGCCATGTCATCCATCACGCCAGCAGCCATGCCAATTGGTTTACCACGTCAGCCGCCATGTGGCTGCCACGTCAGAATACGACTTTGGCAAAATTGCAGGTTAATCCCTAAAGTGTTTTGATATTATACTTTGACCTCTAAACTTTTTGAAATTTCATTTTAGCCCCTGAACTTTTTGAAATTACACTTTGACCTCTGAACTTTTTGAAATTGCATTTTAGCCCCTGAACTTTCAGAAATTACACTTTAGCCCCTATAACTTTGTGAAATTGCATTTTAACCCCTAAACTTTCATAAATTACATTTTAGCCCCTGAATTTTCTACAAATTGGAATTTGACCCCCAAAAAGTCAAATATGCCATTTTCGACCCTTCTAGACGCAACGATGCACTTCGTTTTGGGAGATTCAACTTTATTTTTGAACAAGTTATTGTGAATGGAGGAGACAACATCATCGGGAGCTATGATAAAGCTCACTTCCACCAACTACACATTATAGAAACCTCAAATGGAAGATCTCCTTAGTTGTAGAGATTTGTATGATCCTCTAGAATTAAAAAGTGTAAACCTTGATCCTTCCAAAGCAGTAGAGTAGAAGAAATTAAACAGAAAAACTATCGGTCAAATCTGGCAATGGATTGATCATAGTGACTTCCACCATGTAGCACAAGAGGCAGAGGCACATGCCCTCTAGATGAAGTTGGAGGAAATGTACCAGGCCAAGATCGCTCGAAACAAAGCCTTGTTAATATGGCGATTAGTTAATCTGAAGTTGAATAGTGGAACTTCAGTTGCCGAGCACACTAGTGAGTTCCAGAGCCTGGTAAACCAATTGTCATATGTAGAGATGTCGTTTGGGGATGAAACACAAACGCTTCTATTACTCAATTCTCTTCCTGATAGCTGGGAGACGATAGTAGTCTCTCTCAGCAATTCGGTCGCAAATGGAAAACTTACCATGACCATGGTTAAGGATTTCCTGTTCAACAAAGAAGTTAGAAGAAAGGACATGAGCACGAACTAGACTCATGCCCTTGTAATAGAGAATCGAGGGAGACAACAATGAAGTAGTCGAGGCAAGGGGAAAGAAAGACGCAAAAGTAGGGCTAAATCCACAGATGGAAGAAAGTTGACATACAAGTGTTACCACTGTTGTAACGACCCATTAGAGGGCCCAGTATTTATTCAGGAATTATTTAATTAATTATTGAAGCATTGATTAAGAGATTTTGCCAATTAATTATTTAATGTGGCAATTTAGAGATTTTAAAGGAAAAGAATAGCATTTATTTCTTTTTAATATTGGAGTTAAAGGAATTTTCCAATGTGGCAATTTAGATTTTTAATTGAGATAATAGAATTTAAATAGCATTTAAATGGCATTTATTTTGTGGATTAAATGCAAGAGCATGAAGGTAATTTTGGAGTTTTATTATTTGAGAGTTTTTAATAATAATTTTTGTATTATTATTAATTAAGTGGGACTATGTATTTAAAGAAGAATGAGAATCCATGTATGAGATGGAATTGGATTAAGAGTCTCCTAATCCCAATAGGAGAAGGTTTGAAAGTCTCAAAATTCAATTGGGAGAGGGATTCCAAGTTATAAAAGGAAAGAGATCTAGGACTTTATGTCTATATATAGAGCCCATTAGCTTAGCTTTTCTTCACACCGTGTGAAGAATAGAAAGGCCAAGAGATAGCAGAGGCTTGCTAGAGTCTTCAGGATCGCTCCAGGGTTCGATCAAAGAGTTCTATCAGGCAAGTATTCTTCCTGTAATCCATTCCATTACAGGTTCATATCAGTTTTTCAGATTATTCCAGTTCTTCATTGAGTTCTCAGATTTTATATTAGTAAGCAGAGATGTATATATATATATATATACATATAACAGTGAAGTTATGAGCAAGTTTTATTAATCCTGATCCATTTTGGATTGCAAGTTCCATTAATTCTCATCCATTTTGGATTGCAAGTTCTATTAATCCTCATCCATTTTGGATTGCAAGTTCCAGTAATCCTTATCCATTTTGGATTGCAAGTTTCATTAATCCTTATCCATTTTGGATTGCAAGTTCTATTAATCCTCATCCATTTTGGATTGCAAGTTCCAGTAATCCTTATCCATTTTGGATTGCAAGTTCTATTAATCCTCATCCATTTTGGATTGCAAGTTCCAGTAATCCTTATCCATTTTGGATTGCAAGTTCTATTAATCCTTATCCATTTTGGATTGCAAGTTCTATTAATCCTTATCCATTTTGGATTGCAAGTTCTATTACTCTATTGCAAGTTCTATTACTCTAAGTTCTAATATCCGGATACCTTGTATCGTATCCGGATGTATCTAAAGTTCTTCAAGTATGATATCAGAATGGTTTGTTTATACATCCGGAAAGGTCAAGATAATATCCAGATGTCTCGCCTGATATCCGGATGCCTCCCTCAAAAGTTGAATTTTTCATTCAAATAGTCCCCAGTTATATCCGAATGCATCAGTGAGATATCCAGATGACCAGAATCATATCCGGATGTCCTAGTTCATATCCGAATACTTCCCAGCATATCCGAATAGCTTCTTCTTTGAATGTCAGTGTATCCGGATGAGCCTTCTTCATATCTGGATGTCTTTCTTCTTATCCTGATATCCTTTCTGATATCCGGATGACTTTTCCAGAAATCTAATTTAGCTTCCAGTGAGTCCTAATTCAAGTTTAATTCAATCAATGTATTCAATACATTCCAACATTGAATTCATAAGCCAGAACATGATAAGTTAATCATACCCGTACCATAAATCATAATTCATAGAATCTTTATATTCCAATATATAGATGAAGATCATATCATGTTCAATATTATTTTATTATAACATGATCAGCATTATTTTGTGAGATTATGTGCATACATTTTGGTATGAGCATTGAGCATGACTTTATATGGAGCACTACATATCGTGTGTCAGCATTTATGTGAGCATTGCATTGCATTATGCGCGTTAGGCGGCTTGTCCGCGGGGATCCCATCAGTTTCAGTTTCAGCTCAGTTTATGAGTTGCTCGCCTGGTGGCAACCAGGGGCTAGGGGCTTTGTCCACAGTATGTGCTTACAGTTTTTATGTATGCAGGTTTCAGATCAGACAGGTATGTATTATCAGATTATGTGGGCCTATGAGCCAAAGTTGCATACCTGCATTTAGTTTACAATTTATGTGCATTACATTTTTATGAATGCAATCAGACAATGATTATACAGTACAAGTTTAGTCAGTTATTTATCAGTATCGATATTCTTCGATTCAGCTTCAGTATTCTTTCCAGCTTATTACTTGCTGAGCTTTTGTAGCTCACCTTGTACTCTTCACCCCTCCAGGTTCTAGCAGGGGAGTATCAGATGTGAGGCCTAGCAGCAGTATTCAGTAGTGTGTGTACGTGGAGCCGCTCAAGATAAAAGATGTCTGGGAGTCTGTTGAGTTCTATAGAGTTTTCTTAGATTAGATCTATTTTATATTTCAGTTGAGGGATTGTCCCTTAGATAGAGTTTGTGCTTTTCAGTTTGTATTGACTCAGAGTTTTTATTTCAGTTGATTGAGATATCATTTATGGTATCAGATTTCAGTTTATCAGCCAGTTTATTTTATTTTCCCTAGTAGCACCTCTTCTTGGGCAGTTCTAGGAGAGGGGGTGTTACAGTATTGGTATTAGAGCAGGTTTTTGAGTCTCCCGTACACACATAGGATGTTGGGTAGAGTTAGGACTTGTGTCCATCAGTTAGACATGTTGCCCCAATTAACAGTATTCTAACCCTAAGTGGTGATGCAGAAAGATGAGTAATAGATGTGGATGACCCCGTACTCGCAGTCAAACTGCTTTTATGCAAGTTGAGGTTCTAGTATCCACACCAGGCTCACCAGGAGAGTCTAGTCGCGATCTACGATAGGGAATGGTCGAGATGCAAGGTATGTTAGCAAGATTGATAAGAGTGATAGATACCCTAGTTACTAATCAGGTAAGGGAATCACAAGTTCCCCAAGAAGTAGGAGGTAGTAGAGTCGATAAGTCAGTTGCTCCAACAACTCTAGCTGTGGAGGCAGATACAGGGAGCCAGCTATTAAAGGGTTTCATGGCCTTTCGACCACCAGCGTTCCAAGGAGGCACATATGCAGCAGCAGTTGAGAATTTGATGCTATCGATTGTATGGACGATCGCCGAGTCCGACTTAGCACATTCTTGTTTAGAGGCGATGTCGAGAGATGGTGGAAGACCACCCGCCAGAGGTTGGTAATCAAGAACCCACATGGGTCGAATTTTAGCAAGTGTTCAATGATGCTTATTATTCAGCATGGGTCAAGGACCAAAAAGTTTTTGAGTTTGATGAGTTGGTGTAAGGTATCAAGACAGTGGCCCAAAGTGAGGCAGAGTTTACAGCCTTGACTAGATAGGTCTCAGAGTTGGTATCCACTGAAGCAAAGAAGGCTGCTAAATTTCAGAGAGAATTGCGTGTTGATATTTGCCACGCTTTTGGAGGAGTTTAGAGTGTGGATTATACCACGGTAATTCAGCAAGCATATGCTATCAAGAGAAATGTTTGAGAATTGTGAGATCGAGGTACATGATAAGAAGTTATTTGGAGACTTAGGAATTCTTGATGTTAGGGATTTTGATTTGATCCTTGGCATGGATTGATTGTCACGGCATTATGCAAGAGTTTACCTCGACAGCCAGTTCAGATAGATAGAGGAGTCAAGCCTATGGCTACGATTCCTATGATTTCAAAGATGAAAGTAGAGAAGCTGATGTGTAATGGATGTGAAACTTACCTAGTTTTTGTTACCTCAGATGAGGGAAGCAAGAGAAAGTTGTTTGAGGTGCCAGTAGTACAAGATTTCTCAGATGTTTCCTTAATGAATTATCAGGATTACCTCCTCGGAGAGGAGCAGAGTTTCCTATTGAGTTATTGCTTGGTATACAGCCTATTTCTAAGGCTCCATATCGAATGGCACCTAATAAGCTAAAGGAGTTAAGGACCTAGTTAGAAGAATTAATAGAAAAAGGGTTTTATCCAACCTAGTTCATCCCTATGGGGTGTACCAATATTGTTCGTAAGGAAGAAAGATGGATCTTTAGGGTTGTGCATAGATTATTGCAAGTTGAATCAGGTGACAGTGAAGAACAAGTATCCTTTACGTCAAATGGATGATTTATTAGACCAGTTGTGAGGAGCTAAGGTATTCTCGAAGATAGATTTGATATCAGGATACCACCAGCTGCGAGTTAGAGATAATGATATTCAGAAGATTGCTTTCAGGACTCACTAAGGACACTATGAGTTTGTGGTGATGCCATTTGGGTTAGCGAATGCTCCAGTTGTTTTCATGGATTTGATGAATCAAGTTTTGTGTGAGTACTTAGATCGTTTCATTACTGTCTTCATAGATGATATTCTAGTTACTCACCCAGTGTAGAGGAGAATACGAAGCATCTTACTATAGTATTGCAGAGGCTTAGAGAGAAGCAATTATATGCCAAGTTTAGTAAGTGTGAGTTCTGGCTCACTCAGATTGGATTTCTAGGCCATGTGGTGTTTGGAGATGGCATTTCAGTAGATCTAGACAGGACTAAAGCAGTTATGGATTGGCCGAGACCTATGATAGTGACAAAGATACGTAGTTTTCTAGGTCTTGCAAGCTATTATAGGCAATTCATTGAGAGATTTGTTCGTTTATCTTCCCCTATGACTAAGATAACAAGGAAATGAGAGAAGTTGGAATGGAATGATGCGTGTGAACATGCTTTCCAAGAGTTAAAGCAGAAGTTGACTACTACACCAGTCTTAGCTACATCAAGAAGTTGAGAGAAATATCCCATTTATAGAAATGTTTTCCATTTAGGTTTGGGTTGCGTATTGATGAAATAAGGTTGAGTTAATGCTTATGCATCCAGACAATTGAAGAAACACGAAGTGAACTACCGCACTCATGATTTGGAGTTAGCAGCGGTAGTATTTGCATTGAAGATTTGGCGACACTATTTATATGGTGAGAAGGTTGAGATTTATAGAGATCATAAGAGTTTACATTTTCTTCTATCCCAGAAAGAATTGAACATGAGGCAGAGACGTTGGGTCGAGTTATTTAAAGACCTCGACTGAGAGATTATATATCATCCAGGAAGGGTTAACATAGTAGTCGATACTTTGAGTCGGCAAGGAGCTTTTATGGCTACGATGATGGTTCAAGAATAGAAGTTATTTGAGCAATTAAGTGTTTTATCTATTTCAGCTCCAGAGGATAGTACAGTGATGAGTTGTGCTTACATGAGAATACAACCCGAGTTATTTGTTTTACTCAAGAACCAACATTCAAAAGATGAAAAGTTGGCACAAATTTTAGCAGATATTGAGAAATTTTCTCCTTTGGGATATACTCTACGAAGTGATGGTATACTCTTATTTCAAGGACGTATTTGTATACTCGATGATGGAAATCTTAGGTAAGAGATTTTGGCACTTAAAAGTTGTTATTCCATTTAGGTGTTGTGAAAATGCACCAGGACCTTAAGCGTCAGTATTAGTGAAGTGGTATGAAGAAAGATGTAGGTAGATATGTTTCACAGTGTTCAGTATGACAGCAAGATAAAGTGGAACGTTAAAAGTCGCAGGTTTATTACTTCCATTACCTATTCCAGAATGGAAGTGGCATAATATTGCTATGGATTTTGTGATGGGTACCCAGGACTACTAGAGGCTATGATGCTATATGGGTGATTGTCGATTGTTTGACTAAATCAGCACATTTTCTCCCTATTAAGAAGACTTATCCAATGAATAGATTTGCTAGAATTTATATTGAGGAGATCGTGAAGTTACACGGTGTTCCATCCAGCATTGCATCAGATCAAGATCCTCATTTTAATTCTCATTTTTGGGGAGCTTTGCATGAGGCATTGGGATCTCAGTTGAAGTTTATACAGTATTTCATTCGCAGACAAATAGCCAATCAAAGAGGACTATTAGGACTCTCGAGAACATGTTGAGAGCTTATGTTCTAGATTTTCAAGGTAGTTGGGATGAGTATCCACCTTTGGTGGAATTTTCCTGCATTAATAGTTTCCATTCAAGTATTGGAATGTCACCGTATGAGGCTTTGTATGGGCGACCATGTCGATCGCCGATATGTTGGGAAGAGATTGGTGATAGGCTTTATTAGGTCCTAAAAATTGTCAAGCAGACGTCAGAAAAGATTCAAGTTATCAAAGCTAGAATGAAAATAGCCCAAGACAGACAGAAGAGCTATGCAGATAAGCGACATCAAGACCTCAAGTTTGAGGTAGGCGACCATGTTTGGTTAAGGGTCATGCCTATTAAAGGAGTTTACAGATTTGGCGTAACAAGGAAGCTTAGTCCTCGTTACATTGGTCCATTTGAGATTTTGAGACTGATAGGGACTTTGGCATATGAGTTAGCTTTGCCACCTCAGTTGTCCCATGTTCATAACATGTTTCATGTTTCGATGTTGAGGAAGTATGTGCCAGATCCTCAGCTTGTAATTGATTTTCAGACTCTTGAAGTTAGAGAAGATGTGTCTTATGAAGAGATGCCTATCAGTATTCTAGAGTGAAGAGAAAGGATTTTGAGGGATTGATCAATTCCTCTTGTAAAAGTGCAATGGCAACGTCACTTGTCAGAAGAGGTAACGTGAGAATTAGAAGAAGAGATAAGGAGCTTTACCCCTCATTGTTTGAGTAACCAAGTACGAATTTGGAGGACCAAATTCTTTTAAGGAGGGGAGAAATTGTAACGACCCATTAGAGGGCCCAGTATTTATTCAGAAATTATTTAATTAATTATTGAAGCATTGATTAAGAGATTTTGCCAATTAATTATTTAATGTGGCAATTTAGAGATTTTAAAGGAAAAGAATAGAATTTATTTCTTTTTAATATTGGAGTTAAAGGAATTTGCCAAGGTGGCAATTTAGATTTTTAATTGAGATAATAGTATTTAAATAGCATTTAAATGGCATTTATTTTGTGGATTAAATGCAAGAGCATGAAGGTAATTTTGGAGTTTTATTATTTGAGAGTTTTTAATAATAATTTTTTTATTATTATTAATTAAGTGGGACTATGTATTTAAAGAAGAATGAGAATCCAGGTATGAGATGGAATTGGATTAAGAGTCTCCTAGTCCCAATAGGAGAAGGTTTGAAAGTCTCAAAATTCAATTGGGAGAGGGATTCCAAGTTATAAAAGGAAAGAGATCTAGGACTTTATGTCTATATATAGAGCCCATTAGCTTAGCTTTTCTTCACACTGTGTGAAGAATAGAAAGGCCAAGAGATAGCAGAGGCTTGCTAGAGTCTTCAGGATCGCTCCAGGGTTCTATCAAAGAGTTCTATCAGGCAAGTATTCTTCCTGTAATCCATTCCATTACAGGTTCATATCAGTTTTTCAGATTATTCCAGTTCTTCATTGAGTTCTCAGATTTTATATCAGTAAGCAGAGATGTATATATATATATGCATATAACAGTGAAGTTATGAGCAAGTTTTATTAATCCTGATCCATTTTGGATTGCAAGTTCCATTAATTCTCATCCATTTTGGATTGCAAGTTCTATTAATCCTCATCCATTTTGGATTGTAAGTTCTATTAATCCTCATCCATTTTGGATTGCAAGTTCCAGTAATCCTTATCCATTTTGGATTGCAAGTTTCATTAATCCTTATCTATTTTGGATTGCAAGTTCTATTAATCCTCATCCATTTTGGATTGCAAGTTCCAGTAATCCTTATCCATTTTGGATTGCAAGTTCTATTAATCCTCATCCATTTTGGATTGCAAGTTCCAGTAATCCTTATCCATTTTGGATTGCAAGTTCTATTAATCCTTATCCATTTTGGATTGCAAGTTCTATTAATCCTTATCCATTTTGGATTGCAAGTTCTATTACTCTAAGTTCTAATATCCGGATACCTTGTATCGTATCCGGATGTATCTAAAGTTCTTCAAGTATGATATCCGAATGGTTTGTTTATACATCCGAAAAGGTCAAGATAATATCCAGATGTCTCGCTTAATATCTGGATGCCTCCCTCAAAAGTTGAATTTTTCATTCGAATAGTCCCCAGTTATATCTGAATGCATCAGTGAGATATCCGGAGGACCAAAATCATATCCGGATGTCCTAGTTCATATCCGAATGCTTCCCAGCATATCCGAATAGCTTCTTCTTTGAATGTCAGTGTATCCGGATGAGCCTTCTTCATATCTGGATGTCTTTCTTCTTATCCTGATATCCTTTCTGATATCCGGATGACTTTTCCAAAAATCTAATTTAGCTTCCAGTGAGTCCTAATTCAAGTTTAATTCAATCAATGTATTCAATACCTTCCAACATTGAATTCATAAGCCAGAACATGACAAGTTAATCATACCCATACCATAAATCATAATTCATAGAATCTTTGTATTCCAATATATAGATGAAGATCATATCATGTTCAGCATTATTTTATTTTGACATGATCAGCATTATTTTGTGAGATTATGCATACATTTTTTTGGTATGAGCATTGAGCATGACTTTATATGGAGCACTACATATCGTGTGCCAGCATTTTGTGAGCATTGCATTGCATTATGCGCGCTAGGCGGCTTGTCCGCGGGGATCCCATCAGTTTCAGTTTCAGCTCAGTTTATGAGTTGCTCGCCTGGTGGCAACCAGGGGGCTAGGGGCTTTGCCCACAGTATGTGCTTACAGTTTTTATGTATGCAGGTTTCAGATCAGACAGGTATGTATTATCAGATTATGTGGGCCTATGAGCCAAAGTTGCATACCTGCATTTAGTTTACAATTTATGTGCATTACATTTTTATGAATGCAATCAGACAGTGATTATACAGTACAAGTTTAGTCAGTTATTTATCAGTATCGATATTCTTCGATTCAGCTTCAGTATTCTTTCCAGCTTATTACTTGCTGCTCTTTTGTAGCTCACCTTGTACTCTTCACCCTCCAGGTTCTAGCAGGGGAGTATCAGATGTGGGGGCCTAGCAGCAGTGTTCAGTATGTGTGTTCGTGGAGCCGCTCAAGATAAAAGATGTCTGGAGTCTGTTGAGTTCTATAG